>NC_072456.1:2595691-2719023 GCF_027596085.1 Anoplopoma fimbria | reverse complement strand
TTGCATTGACTTTGTATGTGATTGCATGGCACGTAAAAAGGTGATTTTCAGTTTGTTGCGAACACACCATAACCGTGTCTGTCTGCGTTTGGAAGCTATGAGAACGGTTTGAGCGAACCAAACAAACAACAGACTGAAACTCACTATAAAGCTCTGTTTTAAAGGAAACAGTCCTGTACTGTGTAACCAATACATTTTAACCTCTGTGCTGCAAAGCCTTGTATATTTAATATTCCATGTAACCAACTCATACAAACACAATGAAATATACATATATACATATATATATATAGACATCCTTATCCTCATACAAAGTGAAGACTGTGAATATTGGTGTGTCCTATGCACAGGATGAACATATATCCCAGATGCCAGTCTACCTTCGCGCTGAAACAGACTGAGCCAACTTCGAAGGAACATTTCAGTTCATGTTCAGTTTCAGTTCACGCCTACCTCATTACTGCTCTGCCATGACTGCATGACAACACTGTGAACCCCTAACAGCAGACATTCTGTGATTTTTGACACTTTGTAAACATGTGCAGTCGAGACAACACGACTTCATGTAGACAGTGTAAAGCAAAGAAGAAAAATGAGTTTGTAACAGTGAGCCATACCCTAAAAGCCAATTATTGCAGTCCTTAATTCTCATGCCTAGGGTTGTTTGAAAATGTGATACAATTATCAAATCCTTGTCCAATACTGTTCTTGCGCACAATACAAATGATAGATACATAATCAAAATGATTACAGCCATGAAGTGGTGAAGCTGGTACTGTCCTTCAACTGTTATATCTACTCTCTACAGATAAATAGTTTGTCATGTGGAAATGCAGTTTTTGCTTGTTTCTGCTGTATTCTTCCATTTGAAATGTATTCAATCACTATTTAAAGAAATATCTGCCCATGATGAATGACCAAATAGTATCACTTATTTGGTCATGTTTGTTTGTTTTAAGTACTTCAGAACTTCTGGAGTTCATCTTTCAATCACACGATATCTCTATCAAACGATCACGATCGAACGATCAAATCTTTGGCTCATCTGTGGTGAAGTGTTGGCAGACGGACCCTCCACTGCTCATGGTAACTATCAACCCGGTCTCATTCCCAGGGCGTCAAACACCCAGCTATCCTCGCGCCCCTCAGCGTCAGATAGCGACCCACAAGACACCCTTTAGAGACGTACCGGGCCTTAAGGTAACTCCAATGTTAACCCATTATTAGTGCAGTCCAATATTTGCGATTGTGCCGACTGCACACAAAGCAGGCCATACCACACATGACCCGGTTTCCTTCCACAATCCAGTCAAGTTAGTGGTGTGTGAAACCAAAAGTCAATGTTAACTTATTTAAAGTTATGTACATTATCTACTTACCTTACACACCACATGTAATGTACCCAATTAAGGTTACGTTACAATTGACTTATTTGAACCAAAACTATGATCTTTTACTAAGTCTAACCAAGTAGTTCTGACGACGAAACCTCAGTGACTCCAAAGGGTATGTGACGAGTTTGGGAATGAGAACGGGTCGGAGTTAACCAATCCTTATCTAGATATCTGTGCAAACCAGAAATGTTTATGTATCTTCCTTTTTGATCCCAGTTTATATTTTAATGAACTGCCAACATGTACTTTTGTCAAAAACTGATACACACAATCATTCATATAAAAAATGATCACAGCTTGAGTTTCATAGAAAACCACTCATATGGCCAGATTTGTTCTTTAAAAAAAACTGTACTATGGATTTAAGAACAGTTTCCTCTTAAAGCATGACTGAAATATACAACAGTTCCACATCTGAGTTCAGTGAAATCAATCTTCTACTCTTCAAAGCTAAAACAACAATTCTTTGGGTATTAAATGGTTTCCTTCCTCTTAAAATGTTAAAAATGATCACTGTACATAGGCACATGTAGCACAAGAAACATTTCATTCCTTGCATTGTAAAAATGACCAGGTTAGCAAGTTCATTTATTATTTAAACAGAAGGCAGTTCAATTATTATTTGTTGTTGCGGACATATTTATTTATTTATTTATTTATTTTTGTATTGATCCATTTTTGTATTTATTTATAATATGCAACATGATCAGAATATCATTGAAAGCAGTTGTCAGAGCATCAGTCATATTGTTCAGAGAGAGATGGAGGCGAAGTTTCTCCTGGAGCTGTTCATTCATTCATGTGTGTGTGTTTTCTATGATGTATGCACTTTAAGAGCTATGGTTGACTGAAATAATATTCAAAAAGAACTTCTGTGTTTTGCCATGGCCACATGGTTTCCTGTTATGATAATACATTTATTTGTGACGTTGTGTGTGTTGCTGTCTAAATGTGAGGTTATGTGTTGGAAAAAATAAGAAATAAAACTCGTCTATGATTCCAACGTGGGGTGTGGCGTCACTTTTTGTTGTTTGTTGATGAACGTGTGGTCCAATCAGAAACAGGACAGAGCAGCAGAGAGGACTTTATTCTCAGATCAACGAACAATCAGGTCCACCACTAGGGGGCATGAGATCACCCTGAACAACATTTCACCTTATAACTACAGCAAACATGATGCATGTTGCTAATTTGCACATCCATCAGACGCAGAGGAACATTATCATTCATTTATTCGTGTTTGTGTTCACCTGATGAATTCAAAGGTATAATATCTAACTTTTCATTTTTAAATGCCTAAAAGTAACTCAACCATGTTGTTGAGTTGTGGACTTACCTTACCCCAAATGTTTCCAATCATTTTCAAACCCAGAGTCAAAGTGTCTTTCTGATGGTAACCCACAAATTGCGAAAACTTTGCAACAGACTAATCGTAAGTGATCAGTCTTAACTTTAACCATTGGAGGTCAATGCCTAACTTTGACAATCTTGCATACGTTTCTCTAAATGTGTTGAACCACCTTGAATTTGAATCAAGGTAACAGTCTGTTTCATTTGCCGTCATATTCCTTCCCGCATTCTTCAGCATTGTGGTTGTCTGTCAGAGGAAGTCATGTATGATCCATTTTTTTATTTAAAAATATCTAGTTTTAAACTTTTTATAAGTTTGTCACTTTTAAACTATATTGTTAGAGGATGACGGATTTTGTTATCAGTGGTTTGGATCTCAAATTATCTGAGAAAATAAACTCAATGAATGTTAAGAGGCAGCTTGGCTTTCCTCCGTGATAAAAACCTCCTGAACAATGAATAATAAATAAAACCATTTGGATGGGTCTGCTGTGAGTTGCTTAGTGTTTGAGATGTCAGCCATAGAAATGTCTTCCCTCTCAACAATATAAAAGGACATTGGGGTGCTCAAAGTGCCCAAAAATCATTTTAGAACACTCAAATGCAATGTTTCTATTTAAAAAAAACCATGTGTTTACCACATGGCTGAACTGTTCTGTAGAGCAGAGAGGAACTGGAGAGTTGGTGGTTGTTTTCTGTGGGTTTGTCACTACGAGGGACACCTCTCATGGGTCCTGTCAGTCACATACAGATCGGACTATTGGTAGATGTTCAGAACAGCATGGCTCGCTGCCCCTCCATACAAAAAATAAAGCATGACGAACACCACTGTTGAACATGATATTAATTATGATAATAATAAAATCAAGGAGAACCTTTTCATTTGTTATTGTTTTATTACTTTTTCATCCATTTGATCAACAAAGGTTACTCTTGTGACACAAAACAATAAAGAATCATGAATGTGAATGAGGCTAACAGAATAGATGGATATGGATTTGTAGAGACGAGTTTGCTGATGTTGTTGTAGTTTCTAGAGTCAGCCACTAGATGCCTCTAAAGAGCTTTATTTACTGTCTTTTTAGTGGTTTATTCTTTTTGGTCCTGACAGAACTTAAAGGGAAAGTTTAATCAACAAACAATAAATTGTGAAAAATGTGTTTAGTAGAAACAGTCAACCGGATTGACATGAAGGGTTAAAAGAAGGTAAGGTATGATTTGGAAAGTTCTACATTTAGTCTGCACTCATACAACAGGAACACAAATCACATGCTGTGGCATTTATTCTACTACAATGAAGCTGTACTTTTTCTTGATTTACTGATGATCATGAGTCCACATAGGTCATTCACACTCACGGGATGAAAGCAAGAAATGCACATCATTACATTATCAGAGCAAGCTTCACATGTTCATCTTAATGAAAATCAAAATATGAAAATATAAAATATAAAATAATGACTACAAAACACTGTAAACAAAGAGCACAGCGATGTAAAGTTTTTTTTAGAAACAGAGAAACAAGAAGGAAGACCATCTCCCTGAGTTGCACACACACACACACACACACACACACACACACACACACACACACACACACACACACACACACATGCACTCGCACTAAACAGGTGCCGATGACTGAAATGTGTTTCTCTGTCGGCGGCGTCTGCAGCAGAGGACGGTCACCGTTACGATGATGACGAGGACCGTCAGCAGGATGAAGACTGCACCGACGCACGCTGCTAGACTCAGCTCTGATGGGACAACGAGAGTTACAGTTAGACGGATGGATCTATCACTTTAGAGGTGCAATGTGTACGATCTAATCAGCTCTATAAAGCAAGGTCTCCATTTGCGTTTGGATCACCTGACATGAGTTTTCCATGCCACGTTAAAATCTAACCACAACACAGAAAATAAGGAACATTTCTTTAAATATGTGACAGTTCCTCGTCAACGTTTTTTTGTGATGTACATACACATGAAACACATTGGGTGGAATTGCACCTGGTACCACAGTGTTTTCAAAACACAAATATCAGCTTAGCTGATGTTTTATGAATGGAAATCACTGATTGTCAGGCTTGAGGGATAGGCAGTGTGTTTGGTTGTGTGACGTGTGTTTGGATGAGTCAATGTGAACATAACCATGTTGGTTTACAAGAAAGCACTCAGAATGTCAGGCAACTCTTAGCACAATGACCACAAAGTACGCCAACGAACGATCTCTCAGCACTTCTTATCCATTAAAGCCACAAACATGTCATGTGACAACTTCTCATGAGACAAGACTGACGTGACAAAATGTCAACATTAACTTTCAGTAAAACGGGACACAAAAGCTGTGTCCCAATCCAGCAGCTGCATCCTTCGGAGGAACCAGCCAGAGCGGTCCCCGAAATGAAACGGTCTGGTCCACAGAGGATTTACTGTTTGCTGGATTGTGACACAGCTAAACCGTGGTCTCCTGGATGAAAGGCCTTAGTTTGTGTGACCCATCCACCACCCTGTGTGGACTATCCTGCTGTCTCATACAAACACTAAAGGGTGCCTCCTGTGTCGATATCAAAACTCAGAGGAGCCCTGACCATCCGTTGGTATTTGATTGGGTGGGAGTGAGGACTGGTTAGTAGTGTAGTGTATGGGGAGTGTGTGCACCTTGCAGGACGTTATCGTCTCCGGGTGTACACTGCTGGATGCTCCAGGGTCCCTGCTGGGTGCTTTTGGGTCTGGAGGGGATGAAAGCTGCCACCATGAAGCAGTAACTCTGTCCTGCATCCAGCTTGGACACCTCTGCTGTAGTGGAGTTAGATATGATGTCTCTCTATCGGGTAAGAAGGAAATATTACTGTCACTCACTGCAACATCTATCTAACTCACCTTTAACATATAGACTGTCAAAAATTCTTGACTTGATGAAATCGTTTATGTATAAAATCTAAAATCAAAACTAAAATCCAAAGTTAAAATCATCTCTTTAGTCTCTAAAGTTTTGGAGACATTACAAGATGCAGTAAGTATTTTGCTAATATCCAATCAGCTTCTGTAGTTTCTCTATTCCATTATATATATATATATCATCTTTATTTTATGTTTGGGTTGATAATGGAGCAGCCTCCACATGTCTCTAGCTGTGTCCCAATCCAGCGGCTGCATCCTTCGGAGGGTGTATTTGTAGACCAATTGCGTCACAGCGGCCACGACGAGGCTGTCCCATTTCATCGACTCCTTCTAATGCGGCCGACAAATGCAGCCTACTTTTCCCAGATTTGAGGATACAACTGATGGACCCTTCACGTCCCAACATATCCCAAGATTCATTGCGTACCAGCAGCGGGATAATTCACATTTAAATGTAATTATTGGGTTTTAACTCACGTGAATATCTACAGATACAAGTGTTAAAACTAAAAACAAGGGACCTGATCAGATCACACTTATGTTAAAATGATCGGTTAATTTACATGACGCTATTAACTAACCAGCTGACGCTACTAAGAGCTTATAGCAGCTCGTCCATTTAAATTTTTAACTTAGCTTTACCTCTTTAATGACAACCACAGCTGGTTGCTAGGAGACAGGAGCGGCAAAAGGGTGGGGGCGCGAAAAGCTGGTGACGCAAACAGGAAATAATTTGTGGACCAGACCGTCTCATTTCGGGGACCGCTCGGTCTGGCTGGGTCCTCCGAAGGCTGCAGCCACTGGATTGGGACACAGCTTGTTTCTCAAAGGCAAACTCCATCTTCATACAGATCAACCCTAAGTTACCTTAAATTAATTTCATTAAGTATTTTCTTTTCAAAGCAGGCAACATTATCAATGGCAAAACATTTGTAGTATTTGCTACTTCTAGTCCCAGTGAAACGGAAGTTAGAGTTAGAGTTTTTTGCGTCTGTACTGTGACATATTCTCCAGTGAAACAGAATATTTTAGTGACCGCTAGAACATTTGTAGAAGGTCTTGAGAAAATAGCTGTTTTGACGCTCAAACATGCTGACTTTGACCAAAATGTCAATGTTTGTATTTGAATCCAAGGAACACAACAAATAACATTTACTCTATGATCATTCTAGTCAGTATTTCCATTGTTCAACTACTTTAATATTCTGGCGAGTCTGTCTCTGTATGACTGAGCTCCATGTTAGAATACGGTACCTTGCCCGTGCTTCCAGACTTGTAGTAGCTGATCTTATACTTGAGGTTCTTCTTGAGAATGTCTCTGATGCTGAGCTGCCTCCCAGTGTCATGTTCCCCGCTCAGAGGATCCGTGATGTTCAAAATCACTCTGCTCGCATTCACGACCACCACGTTGAAATTCACTACACTGATGTTAGCTGAGGAGAGGAAGAATCACCAGCGATGATGAGACTCAGGCTTGTTCATGCAGGTTAAAAGTGTCTCATTCATCAAGCTGACGGATGTGAGGTGGTAATACTGGCTCTATCTTTTAGCCTTTTACTTCTTTAGCAAAATATAACATTGCTGTTAATAAAACAATGTAAAAGCAACCCATGATTGATCAGAATTATTCTTAGAACCACGTATACAGGGAGATGAATAACCAGGTCTGTCATGTTCCATGGAGGAATCATATCCCAAATGTGATCAAAACAAGGATTAGTCTCAAAACTGGAATACTAATGTGTGTGTGTAAACGCTCTCCTTCCTTTTTAGATGACATACCTAACAATTCAATTATTCAATTAGCAAAATCAACAGCAATCCAAATAGCCACTGAGGTGCAGAGTAGAAGTGGAACTTGTTGCAAACATAAAAAAATGCTCTGTTTAGTTTTAAACACATATATGAGGGTTAATAAATGAACAGTTGTCAGTGTAGACATTACTGTCCTTGGTCACTGTCGCTGGACTGAGGGCCAGGAGGCGGGGTTAAAGGAAACTCTACTGCGCTCGCTCTACGGGCCCATGGATGTGTAAGACGCAGGTCATTTTATAATTTGAGGTTAGGGCTGCACAACTAAACGAGACCTTAGTGAAATAGCAATATTACCTACTGACTTTTTCAAAATCCTGGTAGACGTTACGTTATTTAAATTAGGGAATGTAAATTAAAGTAAGTCAAAAGTTCACTTATAGTTACACACAGGACACTAAACGGAACATATCTCCGAAAACACACACTCTCCCTGCGCCAAACTGAGGCACAATTATTATGCAGAATGATGTCATCTGACCCTCACGCTTTTTCTTCCTATCGTGAAGGCATGACCCACAACTCTGCCCTTTTATTATTTCTCGCCTCTATTAGTCGGGTTGATTAGGCATGAGCAAGTCGGTCCAACAGGACATTTATCTGACTGTTGGGGTTTCAGAATAACGGCCGTCAGAACAAAGGCTTGGCACCAGAAGAACAGCGGCCTCCTTAGTGAAATTCCTGTGTTTGTTTGACCACCCAATCCCAACCTCCCTTTTACATGGACTTTGATGAACTTACTAAAGAGAAACATATTTGTGATACGTCATAAACAAACACATCCAAGAGGAAATATGTTTCGCTCTAGACGTAACTGACGATGGAGATCGTTGTATAATTTTTAAGAAACCAGTCTGCTCATAGACAACTCTCATGTGCATTATGTGTGGAACTCTTTTTTATTGCGTGTGCATGCAATACCTACTCTCTCTATAGGGGTTGAAGGAAGTGGAATAACTGCTATGGGACACATCCAGGTCATAGTCATCGTCATCGTACAGCTCCGCGGGCTCTGTTTTGATGGTGGCAGTGTAGGTCCTGTCAAAAGGGAACACATAAATATGGGTGGGAGATAAGTTACGGTATATACATTCAACATGCATGGTGATTGAATTTTGCACAGAAGTGTTGTGAAATGAGGCCAAAGCTCAAAAGTCTCAAGCAAGACGGTCAACACTGAGATTAGTTTAAAAAGAGGACAGGAAGTTCCTCAAATTAAATGTGGGAAGGACAATTATTAAAGTCAATTAAATGAAACTAAGACTAGAACGGATTAGAGATGATAGAACTCCAAATATACTTCATATAAATCACAATATACACATATGACGAATCATGTTTTCTGATAGATCAACACTAAGATAAAGATGGGTGAGTTCACATGCAAAAAAAAATCTGTAGGTAGATTATAAAATTTGATTGGCATTAGAAATTACAAATAAATGTGAGGTGTGATAAGTAACTGAACCTACCAGATATATAGGCCCAGTTGAAATGTTACAGATCTAGAGAGGTCCTACCTGTCTAAGGGTCTCAGCTCCCCGGTCAGATCACATTCTGAATGTGATATTCTGATGCAGTTCTGACTTGGCCTCCAGTCACTTTCTTTGCTGAGAGTCACATGAAAAAACACACAAAACGGGAGAACAATGACTTAGATAGATAAAACCCCACAGACGGCTGACTTAGTGATACTTTCTGTCCCTGACATGATCCGGCAGTGTGAGACACAGTGTGAGTTAGCTGTAGCACATTAGACATTGCAAATAGATAACAAAAATAATAGAAAGTGTGAATATTTAAAAACCTTTATGAGAAAATTATGGAAGTGTAGAGAAGCACGTTAGACAAAAAACAACAACATTCTGTCTCATTTGCCGGGTAGTTTGTTTTGTTTGATACATATTTCAGCCACTACCCCATGTTCTAAATAGGACAAAAAGCATTCCCGTTTTAGACCAGGTGAGTTTTAAATGACATAAATTGCAAATAAACATTATATGTAGCTTGTTTAGATTGCATGGATAAATTAAAACTAACCTAGAAGGAAAAAAAAGCATGCTTTTAGTCCAATTTATGTAGTGGTCACTACAGCCCTACTAAAATGTAAGGCTAAGTTGCTTTTAACAGAATGAAAGAAATACGTTTAACCAGCTTGGATGCCTCATTTTCATCCAGTGTTTATTTGGAGGGCCCTTGAAGATTTGCCTTGGTTTTTCAAAAAGTTAAAGAACTAGATCTAGACAAAGCAGAACAATTATAAAGTGAGGTGAGTCTTTACCCTACTTGAAACAACACTATCATAGTAGCAGTGGAAGTATCTTTATCCTTCACTTAAATTAAGTAAAAGTAGATGTACAACAATGTTAAAAATACTTTATTACAAGGAAAGTTTTATTATATTTATATCATTAATAATCCACTGTCAAAAACATGACAAATCATTTGTGTAATTCAGAATGTTTATGTCTGTGTGTGTTTGTGTGTGTGTTTTCGTGCGTGTGTGTGTGTGTGTGTGTTTGTGTTTGTGTGTGTTTCGTGTGTGTGTGTGTGTGTGTGTGTGTGTGTGTGTGTGTGTGTGTGTGTGTGTGTGTGTGTGTGTGTGTGTGTGTGTGTGTGTGTGTGTGTGTGTGTGACGTGTGTGTGTGGACTCACCTAGAGTACCAGACAGTGTATTTGTGATCAGAAGGTATGGTAGTCCAGACGAGGACGATTTTAAAGTCCAGAGACACCCAGTGTATGTTCTCCGCTTTGGGCACAAAGTTCTCATCTATAAATAAAAACAAAAAAAACACTAATTTCCACTCATCCATGGCCTCTAGATATTTTCCCTTCCTGTTTTAATTTTGTTAGCGTAGTGAAGTATCACAATGAATACTTATTTACTTACTTTCTCCAACAGATCCATGTTGACAGATCTGACAGAAAACTTTGACATCCACCTCCCCATCCTCCTCTTTCTCATAAACAGACCATAATTAAAGTCAGACTTTGCCAGTGGGCAAAGCTGAATCTGAGTCAGAAGTGAGACTGCTAGAAACAATCTAATAAAGTTTGAGATACCGGCTGTCCAGCACATTCTTGTAACATTCCATCTTGTTCGCATTGCGTTCATTTCTTGCAACATCCCAAAAAATGTTGTCGAACATTTTGTTTGGTTCATCAGTGGCTTTAAAATTTCCACATCTCTCAAAGGCAAGTATTTCATAATCGGAAAAGAAACTAAATCCAAACTTGCAGCAAAGCTTCTGATGACTGTCTAGCCTAGACTGACAGAAGCCTACCTCTGCCTGAAATTCTGTAACAAAAATCCCCCCCCCATGGTGAAAACTGCCCTACAGGGTACTCATCTGGTAGAGAAAACATAATGAAGTGGCCTCTATCCTGCCCTTTCAATGTAGAAAACATGATGACGTGCCCTCCAGAGTTTCCTTCCAATGGGGGAAAACAAAATCCAGCGCCCTCAAGGGTGCCCTTCCAGTGGAGAGAAAAAAAGGAATGAATTGCCCTCCAGGGTGCCATTCCAGTAGAGAAAACGTGATGCAGATCCCTGTAGGGTGCCTTCCCAGTGGAGAAAACGTAATGACGTGCCTTCCAGAGTTATGTTCCAGTGGAGAAAACATGATGAACATGATGCCATACATGCAAAAAAACATTCTGCATGCTGGTGCCCCAACTCATGCAGCAAGTGCACTTTTTGTTTTTTCTATCATCCCCATAGAGAAAACGGTGCCCTTTAGGGTGCTCTTCTAGTGGAGAAAACATAATTAAGTGCTCTACAGGGTGCCCATCTGGTAGAGAAAATGTAATGAAGTGGCCTCTATTCTGCCCTTTCATTGTAGAAAACATGATTAAGTGCCCTATAGGGTGCCCTTCCAGTAGAGAGAACGTATTGACGTGCCTTCCAGAGTTATGTTCCAGTGGAGAAAAAAATGATCAACATGATGCCCTACATGCAAAAAATCTATCTATCTATCTATCTATCTATCTATCTATCTATCTATCTATCTATCTATCTATCTATCTATCTATCTATCTATCTATCTATCTATCTATCTATCTATCTATCTATCTATCATGTGCTTTTACCTGCAGTAGTGATGATCCAAGCAGACAGACAGACTCCCAGATAAAGCACAGTTTTCAGAGATGCCATGTTACCACAACCTAAAATCCTTCTTCTCCTCTAGTGCTTGATCTTGTAAGAGCAACCTGAACCCAGGAGAAGTAGCTTTAGGTAAGATGTTCCTCAGGGTTTAAGCTGCTCAGACTGTTGTTTCCGGTCAACAAGACAGAGAGTGTGAGAGCTGTAAATGGGGGAACTGGGGTACGGTTCAGGGTTCCGCCTCGTTCTGCCTGCTGATCCCTCCCACATGCCTGCATGCTGATGGGGGGAGTGTACAATGATCTGTTCAGTTTGAACTCCTCCTTTCACCAAAGCACAGATTAAGAACATGACGAACAACACTTTGAAACTTGAAAAATGTCTCTCTGTGACTGACCGGTGTTTAAACTCACAGAGACATGAGTCATCAGTTTCACCCACACAGACCAGAGCCAAATAGATGATTCTTTTTTTGTGGGAAGGAAATTCTTGGCCCAATGCTGCTTATGTATTCAACTGTGTTTCTGTGAAAACCAAACAGCTTGAAGTCGCGTTTTTACGCTTACCCCCCTTGTAAATGAGATTTAAATTCTCAATGGGATTATCTTGGCTAAACAAAGGTTGAATAAAAAAAATAAAAGTGTGTGTCGGCGTCTTTATCTTCTGCCTATATTTTCTCTTTTCTTCTTACTTTGCTGGGTTATTTTATTCTGTATTTGTCCCATTAATGTCAAGACAATAACAGCAAACCCATTCCAATGATTTTTGCATTTACTAGAAGAAAAAAAACAACTGCAAACTTTGCTGCTAGAAGTTGATAAACTCTGTTGAATGTTTGAAATATCCCTCAGCTCTCATTCTATTATTCCCTGGGACAGGAGAGCAGACAAGGAATGTGGGAGTGAAGAAAAGTGGAAACATACTTAGTAGGCATTCGCAAAAATAACGGCTAAGGACGCAGTTCTGGATTCTGGTTAAAATAATTTAATCTATTTAAGGTAATGGCATTCGGGTGGATCCGAGATCTGCAGAAAAATTATATGACCTGTTCAGACAGACACAAAGGTATTGAGCAACTGTGTGGGAACAGTGTCAGTATGTGTTATATGGGGGAAACCACCTGGTAACAATTAGAAACCATGTGACTGTTCTAGTTGGAAACACACATAAAAAAAAAGCTCTGAGAAACACACACACACAGAGAGAGACTAACACACTACAGCAGGGGTCTCAAACTCAATTTGGCTTGGGGCCACTGCTGGTATTGTCGTCTCATAGGAGGGCCACTTCAACGTTCAAGCACTACAAGAAAGCGCAATATTTTTGAAAATTTACTTTTTTATTTCCATGTTTTTAATAACTTATTGAAACATTGCACTGAACCAACACATACAATCCCTGAATACATTTGTGCTTTATTCTATTTCTTGCCAGAGACCTGGCAGCGCTTCTGCTCACACAGCTGAGCAACATTTGCCCTGATCAAGGTTACAGTAGAAACTCTGAGTACAGCTTCAACAAGTACTTGCATTTATTAAAGTTCATAGTCAAGAAAAGTTTTTCACACAGATACGTGCTTCCAAAAAGGCACATTACCCGACTGAACATTTTTGACAGCTCAGGGAAGGATGGAAGTAATTCTCTCATGAATTGTCCAGTCATGTCTGCTTTTCCCTGTGCCTCTCTGAATTTAGCTTTTAGATCACTGTTGCACTGCAAGTCAATAAGTTCCATTTGCAACATACTTGGGACACTCTCCACATCAGCTGAGAAGGGGTCAGCAAACAGCTGGAAAGTGTCACAGCGTGCCTTGAAGTCAGCAAAACGCTGATCAAACTCCTGCAGAAGGTTTTCACTAGCACAGGCATATTCACCACCACTGAAGGCTGTGCCCTCCTCCACAAGAGACCTGCATGTTGTGAGTGCTGGCACACCCTGTACATTCTTTCATTCACGTAGCTCACGGTTGTATATACACACTAGATTTATTGGCCGATGCCACCCCTGTATTTTGTTTTGGAGAAGAGACTAGAAAAGCCAGTAAAGCTGTTTTTGTTGTGTTTTGTTTTCAGAGAGAGTTAGCCAGGCCTCCTTTTGTTATATTCATTTATATTAGTTTGGCACAACCATTTTTGTCCCATCCTCTCCCACATTTGTTTGAGAACCTTTGTTTGCACCTGAGTTTTTGAATAAATCCTATTTTCCTTCTATTTTTGACTCGTGATCTTTGGTTGTTGTGTTATCGTCACCACCTTTTCCCCTAGACGTAAAAGGGGACGTAACACATTTATATTGCACAGATTTTTAGTGTTGTGTGGTCTACTGGGAGCAGAGCTGGTTGTGCAGCCTGACAGCAGCAGGAAGGAAGGACCATCGGGATCTCTCCTTCACACACCGGGGGTGAATCAGCTGGTGGCTGAAAGAGCTGTACAGTGCTGGTGGGAGGTGTTGTCCATCAGGGATGATAGCTTGGCCATCATCCTCCTGTCTCCCACCACTTCCACCATATCCAGTGGACACCCCAGCACACAGCTGACCTTCTTGACAAGTTTGTTCAGTCTCTTCCTGTCTGCTGTCGAGATGCTGCTGCCCCAGCAGACCACTCCATAAAAGATGGCTGATGCCACCACAGAGTCGAAAAAAAAGGTCCTCAGGAGTGCTCCCTGCACTCCAAAAGACCTCAGTTTCCTCAGCAGATAGAGTCTGCTCTGACCCTTTTAATAAAGTGCATTTGTGTGATTAGTCCAGTCCAGTTTATTGTTCAAGTGAATACCCAGGTACTTGTAAGATTTCACAATCTCAATGTCCATTCCCTGGATGTTCACTGGTACCAGAGGAGAGTGTTTACCCCGGCGGAAGTCCACCACCAGCTCTTTGTTTTACCAGAGTTGATCTGGAGGCGGTTCCGCTGGCACCATCCTATAAAGTCCTGGTTCAGTTCCCTGTCATCACCAGCGGAAATGAGGCCAACGATTCCAGAGTTGTCAGAGAACTTTTGCAGGTGGCAGTTAGCAGAGTTGTATTTGAAGTCCGAGGTGTATATGGTGAAGAGGAATGGAGCTAGCACGGTTCCTTGTGGGGCCCCCATGCTACAGGAAATCAGGTCTGACTCAAACTCCAGTATCCACACATACTGTGGACGGTTGGTGAGGTAGTCCAGGATCCATGCAGTGAGGTGGTGGTCCACCCTGGTCTGCTCCAGCTTGTCCCTCAGAAGCAAAGGCTGGATGGTGTTGAAGGCACTGGAGAAGTCGAAAAACATGACTCTCAGTGTTTCCAGCTTTTTCCAGGTGAGAAAGGCATCTCTTTGGTACTGGTACCACGCAGGATGTTTTCCACAGCTTCAAGCTCAAGTTGAAGACGTGATCCACTATCCCACATAGCTGGTCTGCGCAGGATTTGAGGAGCCTTGAGCTGATGCCGTCTGGACCTGTGGCCTTTCTCACCTTGATCTTTTTCAGTTCTGTTCTCACCTGGATAGTTGTGAGGGACAAGTTGGGGGGTGGGGGCTGTGTGCTGTAGGTTGTTGAAGGGGGGTGGGGTGCTGGTCATGGAGTGTAGTGTATGAGGAGTGTGGAGGGGAGCGGAGTGTTGTGGGAAATGGGGTGGAGGAGAGGGGCAATCTATAGGGGGTGCAGACGATGGGGGTTGCAGCAGCAGGGAGGACTGGATGGGGGAGGGGTAGAAGACTGATCGAATCTGTTAAGAAATAAGTTCAGATCATTCACCCACTTTTGGTCCCCCACGGGCTGTTGGTTGGGTCCCTTGTGGCCAGACATTGCCTTCCCTGATCTTCCTCCTCAGCTCCCTCTGCACAGTCCTCAGTTCCTCCTTGTTTCCTCACCTAAAAACCCTCTTCTTCTCCTTGAGGAGGGCCTTCATTTCAGGAGTGATCCAAGGTTTGCTGTTGGAAAAACACCGTACAGTCCTGGTGGGTACGGTGTTCTCAACACAGAAGTTTATGTAGTCCGTTATGCAGTCTGTGAGACTGTTGATGTCCTCCCCATGGGCATCACTGAATACTTCCCGCACAGTAGAGTCAAAACAGTCCTTCAGAGCCTCCTCTGCTTCATCGGACCATCGTTTGACTGTGCGAGTCACAGCTGGCTGCCTATGTACAAGAGGTTTGTACACAGGCAGGAGGTGCACCAGGTTGTGATCAGATCTTTCCAGGAGAGGGATGAGGTGATGAGGTGTATGCCTCTTTAGTGTTGGCCTGGAACAGATGCAGGGTTTTATTGTCTCTGGTGTGGCATGTGACATATTGTGTGAATGTTGGCAGAGTGGAGGACAGAGGGGCATGGAGTTAGCTCCGTTAGCCATGTCTCTGTAAACACCATGATGCTACACTCCCGGTATTCCCTCTTATGGCGGGTCAGCGCTGATAACTCGTCCATCTTGTTGGGGAGAGACCGTATGTTTCCCATGATGATGGATCTCGGAACACGAACGGCTGATCCCTGGTGTAAACAATAGGACCATGGCTGCGTGCTGGATCCCCAGACACGGTGGTGAAGAGTGCAATAAACAGCAAATAGACCACAACAAACTCGACGTGTCCAGCTGCCATAGTGCACTACTGTTAAAAGCAATTAGACAAGTAAAAAAAAGTAACAAAAAGAAAACAAATCTAAAAGAAAAAGCTCAGTGGTGAGCACGAGCTGCTGTAAAAGGCTGCCACTCGTGCGGCGCCAGAAGTGAAACGGGCTGGAAACATCTCTGCAGACCCATCACACCCTGGACATAACCAGTTCCAACTCCTCCCCTCTTGTAGGCGCTACAGAGCACTGTACACCAAAACTACCAGACACCAAAACAGCTTTTTTCCGATGGCTGTCACTCTCACTCTCATGAATAATTAATCATTCATCTTCTATATGGTACAAATCCATGTGCAATAACCCGGTAACTTTAAATTCAAATTGTTTACATATTTATTCAAGCAGCCTTGTACTCTGCATATTTGCACTTTTATCTACACTTCATTGTCATTGTTTTTTGTGTTTTTTATGTTCATATATATATATATATATATATATATACATGTAGCAGGTACATAAGATGTATGTATGCATTCCACCAAAATTCCCTCATGTTTTATTTATTACTTTTATTTCGTGATCTTTTCTGTAAATAGATCGTTTGGGAGCTTTTGTTATTTTATTTTGAAGTTTCGATCGTGACGTCATTTTCTTCCGTTGCGCTCGCCATTCCTCACTTGTTGTTTTAATGCTGTGAGGAGGTGAGTGTTTTTCCTCTGCTCTGTGCAGCTTTCTGTTCTAAAATTGTTAATGAGAAAATAACCAGTGTAAACGGTGAGATAGAGTTATGGTGTGATTCTGTGCTTGTTGGTGTTGTTCATGTGTTCCTGTGTATTTGTTTTGCAAGAGTTTTGAGTGTTTTAGCGAACTATTTAGCTAGCGCACTGTTTAGCAGCACTTGAGGATACACACACAGTGACTGCAGCCTGTTCATTGTTCGTTTCCCGCCATTTCAGACTGACGTGCTGCAGTGTCCTGTGTACTAATGCTGCTGCATTATTTGTGCATTTATTTCATGCAGGTATGTTGATGTTGCTCCCATGTTGTACTTTATTTTAATATAAAATATTAATTAGCCGGTGGTGTATAGTTTTCAGGTGGATTTGAATTTGTGTGTCTGTATTGTGAACTTTTGTGACTTCATATATTTGAATATATGTATTGTAAGGCACTTCTGGCCAGGCTCACTTGTTGTTTTAATGCTGTGAGGAGACTGACGTGCTGCAGTGTCCTGTGTACTAATGCTGCTGCATTATTTGTGCATTTATTTCATGCAGAAATAAATACGCCACTGTCGCTACAGTTCGGCTAAAGCAGGGGTGGGGAACCTTTTTCACATCAAGGGCCATTTCAATTTTTCCAAAGTCCTCAGAGGGCCATCCCATAGCAAATTTTTTGTTGCTCATCTATTGTTCAATCTCAACTCCGAGACATAACTTTTGCCTTCTCATTTTCATATCATTTTGTGATCATTTGTTGCTGCTCTATTGCTCCTAAGGGACCCTTAGGAGCAATAGATAGATGAAAAAGAGATACAAAGTCTAAGCAGTATTTGAGAAGTAGGATAGAGCCATTTATGAGGGGAATCTGAGCCTTCTATAAGAAACATCTGAGAATTATGAGCCCTTATAGAGATCTCATCATTGTGTGTTCAATATCTCTTCCTCATCTCATTTATTTCTATTTAATGCAGTAATGGAGCAATATATGAGAGGTCTCTTTGAGCCACATATGAGAATAATGAGAAACAATTAAGAAGCACTACTGGAGCAATATGAGAGGTTGCTTTGAGCCACACATGAGAATTATGAGAAACAATTAAGAATTATAAAATGAATCCTCTGAATTCTGAAAAAAAAAGAAGCCATTGATCAGTTTATCAGTGCAAATTTTACTCTTTTATAAACACTGGGGCACATTACAGCACTTTATAAAATATAAAACCAAACATTTCACTTGAAATAAAAATAAATAACCTGTGCAACCAGCAGAGACAGGTTTCTATGTAAAGTGCTAACTATTGCAGGGACTTGCCTGCTAAGTGCAATAAAACAGGAAACAAGAATGTCCAGCCTGGTGAAACTTAAAGGAATAGTTTTGTTTTTTTAACCTGGGCCTTATTTCTGTCATGGGGTGCCTTAATCTACTAATTGGTAGCATGTTGGTGAAGATCGGCGTAGTTTTGACGCTGTTCAGACCATCGCGATCGAGCGTATATCCATATGACGGGAGTAAGCCGGGCACAGACAATACAGCCTCTAAATAAGTCATTAGGTCTTTATTTCACCAATGCTTTAAGATGAATGAAGGAATGAACGCGTGCTACCGCCCCGTTAGCTCAGAGCTGCCGTGTTGTTGTTATTGAGGCTTTTCTACAACCGGTTCACCTGGGATGACGTCATCGACGGGGGCTAGAGCACAGCTGATCCCAAGTGAACCGGATCAATAATAACAACACGGCAGCTCTGAGCTAACGGGGCGGTAGCACGCGTTCATTCCTTCATTCATCTTAAAGCATTGGTGAAATAAAGACCTAATGACTTATTTAGAGGCTGTATTGTCTGTGCCCGGCTTACTCCCGTCATATGGATATACGCTCGATCGGGATGGTCTGAACAGCGTCAAAACTACGCCGATCTTCACCAAAATGCTACCAATTAGTAGATTAAGGCACCCCATGACAGAAATAAGGCCCAGGTTCAAAAATACCGAACTATACCTTTAAGCCTGGGGAAAGGGGACATGTTAAACTGGGGCACATTAAAACACTTATACACTTTATATAAAATATAAAACCAAACATTTCACTTGAAATAAAAATAAATAACCTGTGCAACCAGCAGAGACAGGTTTCTATGTAAAGTGCTAACTATTGCAGGGACTTGCCTGCTAAGTGCAATAAAACGGGACAAAAAGTCCAGCCTGGTGAAACTGAAGACTGGGGAAAGGGGACATCACCAACAACTCAACAAACAGCGACCATTGCTAAGGAGTGCATTCAGGTCTACTGCTGTTCTCTCCTGCTCTGGCCCTACATTTGTTTATGAAGGCCTTCTTCAGTTTGCTGTCATCAATTTTTGTCCAACCTGGCATGGTTGCACATCTCAGGACATAGGCTGCAAGACAAAAACATGTAAAACTTGAATGAGTTCTTTTGACAAATGACTCCAAAGACCGACTTTTATCTTTATGCAGCATAATATTACAATTTTCTTCTAACCAAGCGCTTTGTGTAGCCTTTACGCCATCCGTGTGTGTGTGTGAGAATGTGATCTATACTGTGAAGCGCTATACAAATAGAGACCATTTACCATAAATAATATTTATATTTAAACATTGTATTTTAAAAGGGGGAATAACTTACTTAGAATTCCGTCCACCTTCTTCCTTTCAAGCAGCTTCTTTCCTTCTGGGGCTTGCCATGGCGACCAAAAGCAACAGATTTCTGACACTCTTCCACAGTGAAGAAGTGGTCAAACAGTGAGTGAAACAGACGCATTGAGTCCTGTCTCGCTGACTGGTGCATAGCAGCAAGTCGGAAGGAAGAGACAAACAAGCCGCTGTCAGGAAACAGTTCCTGATGGCCTGATGTTGCAGAAGGGTTGGTGCTGTCTGACTCCTGATCGCGATGACTCTGTCCAATTAAATTGATGAGATTCTGGATCTCTTGGAGCTGGCCCGGGTCTAAGAAATGGAAATGGCACAAATAGATTCATTATTAGGAGGTCTCATCACTAGGTAAACAAAGCAACAGAAAACAAGCAAATGAAATGAACATAGATGACTTGCCTATTTTTGAGGCGACCTCATCGACTTCCCTCTTCTGACAGATGAGCTTGTCAAACTCCTTCTTACATCCATCGCAAGGTGTCCACTCAGTAGCTGTTGGGACGTTGCGCTGATCTGATGAGCTGCCTAATTCTCTCCAGTAGTGCAGTGGGCTGGCCGCTTTTCTGCCGGCTGGATTGCCATCACCAGGTGGTGGGTCAGATGCATGTCCTCCGTCAGGTGATGGACCATATGGCAACGGGCCGGCTGCTCCAACACTGTAAGCTGATGGACAAGTGCCAGTCTCACCATAGGCTGTTTCCAATGCTGCATGGACTCTGTCGGGGGACAAACCAGTGGTGTTGGCGGTGTCATGAAATGTTTTACATATTTTTGCCTCTTGCACAAGACAGATAAAACATAACTACTCTGTATTAAATTCTTGTTTAAACTTGGTGTCAGTAAAGAGGAACATTCCAGGTAGGGCTGGGCGATATGGGAAAAAGTTATATTTCGATTTTTCCCCCAAAATTTCCGATTTCGATTTTATATCACGATATGAACAAAATCACCATTTTTGTATAATTTCTTTTTATTTTCTGGTAAAAAAGAAAATGTAATACACAAAAACAAATGTAATACACAAAAACAGCTTAACAAGCTCTTAGGTTTCACAGAACAAATTCTAGCAGCTTTAAAAAACAACAACGAAAAACATGAAGTGCATTTAACTTGTGCTGCAACTGCTTTTACTGGTGCTGGAGGAGGGGGCATTACCTGTCTTGCATAACTGTGCGTGCTCTAGTGGGTGGCATTGTCTTAAATGCTGAAACAAATTGCTGGTGTTTCCTGTTTTAGTAGCTACGTTCCTTCTACATATTTTGCACTGTATTACGCTGTTGTTCGTCCGACTTCAAATACCCAAAGTACCTCCAAGCAGCCGAACTTCTCAGACCCTTCTTTTCAACAATCTCCTCCTGGGCAGTACTATCATTTAATTGCTGTTCAGAACTCCCGTCTACAGAGTTCTCGCTCATTTTTAAAGTCTGAACTGTCTTGCTGCTAACTTAACTGCGGCTTCGCGCTGCTGCTAGCTACACATGTGTGTATGTTGTTGTGTCTGCACAACCAAACGTGATGTGGCTCGCTTAACTGATTGGTTACGTGCGGCGCTGTATTCGCGGGTCTGTGAAAACATTGATTTTTTTTATTTTTTTTGAAGGCGTCGGCTAATCGAACGTCTCATTTAAAACCGTAGAAAAAAATTACATCGCGATTAAAATCAAAATCGAAAAATCGCCCAGCCCTAATTCCAGGTGCAGTATAGTGACTAGGTATATCATGCTTTTATTTTCTCCAAAAATAATGTTTTAGAAATTTCAACATCCATAAGGTGGAACCAAGGCGGGACAAGGCAGAATAAGCCTGCTGGTTGGTCAGTCAGGGACCAACCAGCAGGCTGACAACGGGTGAATTGTGACAATTAAGCTTACCCATAGTACAGAGGTGTGTTTCTCCAGTCAGATGGTCCCAGTCTGCTGCCCCAGTCAGGTCCCAGTCCACTGGCTAGGGGTGAACATTAGGGGGGGTCAGTATTTATCACTATTACTATTAATATTACATTAATTAAAAAAACAGAACAAGTCTATGTCACTCTTGATTTAGAGTGCTATTGGGTTCCCACACTTATGATTTGAGTATGCAAACCTTGATAATGATAGGATAACTAAATAATGTGCCACCCTACCACCGGCCCCTTGTGTCGAATATCCATATCCGCTGGCCCCGTGGGAGGGTGGCGAGACTCCACTGGCCCCGTGGGAGGGAGGTGAGACTCTACTGGCCCCGTGGGAGGGAGGTGAGACTCCACTGGCCCCGTGGGAGGGAGGTGAGACTCTACTGGCCCCGTGGGAGGGAGGTGAGACTCCACTGGCCCAGTTAAGGGATGGTCCGCCTCCACTGGCCCTGTGCGATGATGGTGGGCTTCTCCTGGCTAGAGCTGCACAATATGGACAAAATTAATTTATGCCAAATATTTAGATATAGATACTTCATATTCAATATTTTAAGAGATGCAATAGAATTATAAAAAAAACATAACAAGTCAATGTCACTAGTGATTTCAAGAGCTACTGGGTCTGACACTTGATTTGAGCATGGTCATACGTCGATAATGATAGGATAACAATATAATGTGGAGCCCTACCACCAGCACCGTGAGGCGAACGTCCATCTCTGCTGGCCAAGTGAGGTGACGTCAATGGTCCTGGACTGATCTCTTCCCCATATTCTGGCAGAGGGCTCCTCTGTATTATTATAGTGTCAGGTGAAGACCCTGATGATGATGCTGACACATTTTCAGGAGGAGACCCTAAAAATTGGTTTATAAAAGCCTGCTTTGGTGTCTGCTTTGGTGTTTTTCTGACTGGGGTCTCTGTCTGAGATACATATTCAACAGTGGCTTTGTAAAATTTGCCGTCAGACCACTTAGCTAAAACATTTTGTCCCGTTTTAAGGTCCAGGAGTCGAAGGACTGGACTTTCGTTGCTGCCTACTAATATGCTTGAGGGTTTAAAATTTTTTGCAGTAGCATCATCTTCAAAGTGAACAAATGCAAAATAACCTGAAAAGACAGACACACAGGGAAAAAATGTTGAATTTTATTCTCTCTTTTTTTGGGCAGTTGATTAAAATTCACATTTCATTTGTAAAAAAAAAAGCATCATGCCCATTTAAAAAAGGTCATCTGTATGTAGGAGTAATGTTTTTTCTTTGAGAACTCTGAGATTTTTTCCCCCTACACCAAAACTTTTTGCTGAAAATTAACAAACTTGTAGATCTGCTACAATTTAAGCATTTGGCAAATGCTTTGAATCCAAAGCGACTTACAATAAGCAAGGTAGTACATCATCATAATACATCAAATGCAAAGAAATACTAGGCTAATCAAGGTCAATTCGTTTATACAATAATAAAATGCATCCCTCCAGGGGCCCAGGAGCACTGAGGTCCCCTGTTGAAGATCCCCCTGTCCTGGACTGTTTGACAATACCGTTCTGATTCGTGATTAGTACAAATATGTTCCTTTTCCCTCTCCCCGGTTTCCAACATACTGTAATCTATATATCTTATATTAAAAAAAGCAATTAAGCTTACCAGATTCCTCATTTTGGGTAGGGGGGGAAACTGGCTGCATTTTCTTTGTTAGAGTTCGCCGTCTCTTCCCTGTCGTGTCCATTCTGAAATAATAAAAACATAGATAAATATGGGGTTACTAAAACTAACCAAGTTAGGTCAAATAATCAGCCATTTACCAAATCCACTTCACTAATTAATACAGTCTTTTAAGCACACACACACACGTGCACACACACTTTTATCACCTGTAATTTCATTTGTAAAAGACTACTGTGGAACATGTTTGCTTGATACTGGCCGTTCTTTTGGCAAGCAACAAGCATAAATCAAGTAACGTTAAAGAACAATTTTCAGTTGTATACAGTTCCATTCATGCTTTAGAAATTATGGATAACATAGTTTTCTAGTTCCTGAGAGAGAATAAAGTAACTTGCTTGTCCGGTCCAAGCTCCTTCACCCGGATTTTCTCCTCCGTTGCAACGGAAAGACCAATAACGATCGCACCGAATTCGGTGGAAGCTGCTCCTCGCTCGTTAGCGCTAGCTTAATTGGGCGCGTGCAGAGGATCCTCTCCCTCCTTTTCCCTCCCTTAAAAATCTCGCGACACTTTTGGCCAAAAGGGCGATATTTCGTCCAAGACGAATGTAAAACAAAAATACAACCTACGGTCTGGAAACGCTTTAATGAATTCATATGGGATATACACATCAGTTATGTCAAGCTTAATTTGGCCCAAACACTTTTGTTTGATTGTGTGCGCAACACTGCAGCCATATTAATGAGGAGCTCATTAATATGGCTGCGAGGGAACGACGCGAACATTACGACGGTTAAACGTTTCAAACAAAGTCAAAATAAATTTCATTAGTCGACTCGTCACGTTTTACAGATGACCAACTAATGTAAATAATGACACTTACCTGAATGTTTGCCACACGGAGCCAACGGAGGAAAAGTTTGCAGCACCAACAATTTCTTCCTTCAGTTAATTTTGACGGGGCAAAGGGCGGACGCATCCAATAACATTTCGTCTTCCAACAAAACGTGATGACGTAATTGCGTCGTCTTTTGATTCATCCAATGACGTTCGGTGTGCTTGGAATACGCAATGACAACAATCCGCAGCCCGCCGCTGCCTGTCTGGACTTGACCGCTGCGTTAGCAACGAAAAACGCGGTCGTGTGTGGCGCACTTTAGACCGGAGGATTATTATCAAGAACCAGGCGCGACTCTCACCCGGTGCGGTGCCTTCAGCGTCCACCGCTTCATCAGGACCGCTGTCAGCAGCAGCGGGAGACACGGTCACGGAGACTCAGCTCGGCGTGAACATGAACTGTGCACTGTAAGTCTTGTTTTCTGTTTTGGGAGTATTAGCGTAATTACTACTACTATTTGCTGTAACGCAGTAATATAACGCAATGTGCGTCAAGACAGTCTCTCTCTCTCTCTCTCTCTCTCGGACGGTAAAGTAAAGCGCTAAATTACACGTAGTGTGGGCGGATATTAACAAGTATGAGACAGGACGTAAACAAACTTTAGTTTCTGTTATTGTTAAGTAGGCTATTAATACTCAGTCCTGTATAAGATGACCAATACTAGTTTTTTTTTATTGCCAGATACACGACAGCAATCTGTAAAATATTGTGATGTGAGTACAGTATTTCATATGTTAGCTATGCGTATAAGCTGTCCTGGCACCGCTGCTCAATCTCTCTCCTCTGGCCATGAATTCTCTCCCTGCTCTCTGGGACACATAACGGGCTCATAATTGTAGGGCTGCGGTCCGTCATATGTACTGTATACATTTACAGTTTCCTCTGGGTCAGAACCTGAACCAGGATCCATTGTTTTCCTATTGTCTAAACTGACCGGTCTCCCTCTGTGTGGCAAACTATATCCAAATACTTTTTTCATTTTTTCAACACTATATTCCAAATTGTATTTCTTTACTAGTAATGTTATTGGGGTGTGAAGATGACAAGACCAAAAGATGGAAAAAGATGGAGGAGGAATTGTCATGAAGAAAAAAATAAACGACCAAGAAGGACTGCACAATTGGTGAGTGGCATGGCCTGGCATATTTGGGCAAAGCTGCAGCAGATATTATTTTAATACATTATTTTCCCCCTTACAGCCATCCCGCCCTGCAGCTGCCATTGTCCAATTGGGAACTAATGAGCCATCTTTAAGTAAGTTGTGTGGGTGTGACTGAGGTTCTGGGTTTCCAAGTGCAAAGGAGAGACATCGGCCCTTAATTAATTTTGATTTAATTCTGAGAATCACTGAACCTGTAATATTTAGTCCACACACAGACCCTGTCACAGGTAGGGAGAGGACAGAGCATGTTTAAAGTATGAAACGTGAGTTTAGATTATCTCCTCAGCCATGTGTAAAACTTTTCATTGAATAGACCAGACTGCCTCCTATCTGCACACTCAGCCAAACAGGTGGGGAGAGTGCACACACACAACCACATCCCTCTGCAGACATTCATGTCCCCCAGTTTGCAATCATTGAAGTTTAAGATACTATATTCCTGTTTATCAGTTTCCAATTATTGTGTCTCACATGATGACTGTCCATATGTCAATTTTATAAAATTTTGCTATTGTCAATACAATCTTAAAATGGCTTATGCAGATGGGAGTGGGTAAAGCTTTTGCTTTAGCTGTTTCTTTTCCTCGTGTGGTTCTTACAGACGATGGACATTCGACACAAGGGGCCGGAAGTGAACCATCCCCACATAGGGCCCCGAACGGAGAAGGACCATCCTCCCACTGTCCCAGCGGAGGCCCGCCAGCCTCCAACTTCACATCAGTCTCTGGAATTCCTTCTGATGTCCTAACTGAACTGCAGGGCAATGATAATGAACCAGAAGTGCTCCCTGATAACGCCGATTGGATTTTTGATGATGGAGGACTTACCTTCTGGAAGGATTTGAAGACGGTTTAGATGAGGGGAGTGCACAGTCAACTTGCGAGGACAAAACAGACTTGCCTTTGTATGACAATGCATCGATAACTGTTCCAGAGTGCCTTTTGATTATCATGGCTTATGTGAACTGCCATAAAGTAACTGATACGGCCCTTAGCGACTTGCTCAAATTGTGCAAATTGCTTTGTCCCCATAGTCTGAATACAGATCGCTTGAACAGTGTACAGAAGTTCAAAGACTATTTTTTTTCTCAGTCTGCTTCATCCCCTATTTTACATAAATATTGCAGTAAATGTTTTGTGTCCATAGAGGGTGAACAGTTGCAATGTCAGTCTTGTGCGACTAGTGTGTCAGAAGAAGGATCCTCCTCATATTTCATTGAGGTTCCAATTGATGCTCAAATAAGGTCATTTTTTCTTACACCTGGTTTTCAGGAGAAGCTTAACTTTAGATTCAGCCGGAATAAAAAAGATCCAAACAACATTGAAGACATATATGATGCAGACATTTACAAAAAGCTTGTAGATCAGGGTGGTCCTCTTAGTAACCCTAATAACATATCCCTTACTTGGAACACAGATGGGGTACCTGTTTTCAGATCATCTAAGTTTTCAGTGTGGCCTTTTTATTGTGTCATTAACGAACTGAGCTTCATTGAACGCACAAAAAGACAAAATATGATATTTGCTGGGCTTTGGTATGGTGATTCAAAACCATCCATGCATACTTTTCTTAAACCACTAAGCGACACACTGAGAAAACTTGAAGATGATGGAATCCTTGTGCAACCTGCAGAGGCATCTGAACCCTTTGTGTCTAAAGTGCTAACTATTGCAGGAACATGTGACTTGCCTGCCAAAGCGTTAGTACTTAATTCAGTGCAATACAATGGGAAATATGGATGTCATAAATGTGAACAGCCTGGGGAAACTGTGAAGACTGGGGAAAGGGGACATGTTCATGCATTTCCATTCATAACTGAAGATCCAAAAGGGCCACCACGCACAGATGAAGGGTTTGACCTTGATGCTAAAATTGCAGATGACACCAAAACTACTGTAAAAGGGGTGAAGGGTCCCTGTGTGCTTAGAAAACTAAAAAGTTATAAGTTAATTCAAGGCACTGGCATTGATTACATGCACTCAGCTCTTCTGGGAGTGATGCGCCTTTTGATGGCTCTCTGGTTTTCTCCAGAGTTTTCTTGTAAGCCTTTCAGCATCTCAAAACATAGTAAGGAAATAGACCAGAGATTAAAAGATCTCTCCCCTCCATCTTTAACGAGGTATCCGCGATCAGTGTTATCACACAGAATGTTTTTTAAAGCATCAGAATATCGTGATATTTTGCTCTTTTATGGACCTGTTGTTTTCCGTGGTATCCTTGCAACAGCGTACTACAATCACTTCCTCCTCCTAAGTGAAGCCATTTTCATTCTGTTGATGGAATCCATATCTGTGGAAATGGTTGATCATGCTGAGAAACTGTTGTGGAACTTCTGTTCTCAAATGTGTGATCTTTATGGTGAGCGGTACCTAACTGCAAATGTGCACCTCCTAGTTCACTTGGCCGACAGTGTCAGGGCCCTTGGTCCATTATGGACTCACTCATGTTTCCATTTCGAAGACAAAAACGGCTATTTGTTGAGGCTCATACATGGTACTCAGAATATACCAATTCAGATGGTCTCTGCAGTCAAACTAGTTCAGTCTATACCTGTTATTTCACAAACCATAAAGCCAGCTAATGACATAGCTACATTTTACACTCTGATGACTAAGGACCATAGTTTTGGTCAGGAAAACAATGATAAAAGAATAAAACTTTTTGGAGCATCAAGTGAAGTTCAGTTACAGGAAATTCACATGACTACCTTGGAAAGACATGCTGGTCACTGTATTGATCCTAAAACAGTGAGAAGATATGATAGGGCACAAGTTAAGAGACATTATCTCACATCAAGACATTATGGGAAAGGCCACAATAGAAGAAACAATTGTACAGTTGTTTTTTCAAGTGGAGCAGAGCTAAAATATGGACAGGTTGAGTTCTTCCTTACGTCTGAACAGTCTGGTGTCAAATGGGCTCTTATTAATGAATTTGAATGTGTAATGAATTACTTTACTTATAGATAGTGTCACAAATGGTACCTGCTTTCATGTTGTGCCTCTGTTTGAAACCTCTGTAAATACAGTAGCAGTTTCTCTTGAGCATGTAATGGGAAATGTTATTTTCATTGAATTGACCTCTATGCCTGGCATTGTACGTTTTAGATATGCTTCTGTTTACACCGAGTGTCACATCAAGACATTATGGGAAAGGTATGAAACAAAAAATAATAAAAGAAATGTACAGTACAAGATAACATATTTCTAATTGTCACTTCATTTCAATTGGTTTTTACATCTCGTGTTGTACACCATATCGTACTATTGTCCAAGTCTGGTTCTTTAAATTGCCTGCATCTAGCATTCTTAATGTTATATTATCATCCAATTATACATTAAGACATTAAGACTCATTTGAGAGCACAGTGAGACTGATCAGGTATCTCTCACTGAGACTTAACTGCAATTTGTTTCTCATATTGAGACACTTTTGAGAGCTTTTAATGATCTTTTTCTGTCAGTGGAGACAATATAGAAGAGATGCCAATGAGATGACCTTAAGAACTCAAACAGTGATCACTGAAAGACAGAACTGAGACTCTATAAAAGAGATGCGAGTCAGATCATCTTAAGAACTCAAACAGTGATCACTGAAAGACAGAGCTGAGACTCTATAATAGAGATGCCACTAAGATCATTTTGAGAACTCAAACATTGATCACTGTGAGACTAAACAGTGTCCATATCTCAGGAGTTCAAATCGAGAAGTATGAGAAAATGCACTTTGGTCTTGATTGGTGCTCATTTTTATCTAGAGATATAAATGATACATAATGGAGGTCTCATTTAGGATTTTCGCTTGCTATGGGATACCATTATGAACACATAACTAAAGATGAAAAAAAAGACAAAAAAAGTCTATAACTGCTGTGTTACTAAGCCTCATGTTTGCTGCATTTCTAGACTCACCTAATGTGATGGCTGGAACTGTTTTTCTCTAGCTAGGCGTCTGATGTCAGCTGGCAGTGATGATGATGCTACTCGAAGCTGGTTTTCCAAGTTTGAGTCAGTCAGTCTTGAGCGGAAGCGAGTCTTTGCAAGAGTCAGTTTTGAAAAGAACTGTTCACAGCGATACGTTGTCCCAAACAGAGATGCAAACTTCAGGGCATGTCTCCTCAGGATGGGAAAATCCTCGAACGAACATACAGTTTGTAAAAGTCCAGCAGAGAAAGGTTGTGGTACTTGGCTTTGAGCTCGTTGTTGTTTTGCAGATCAATTATTTCCATTTGGAGGTTGTCTGGCACATCAGACGGTTGCACATTAAATGGTGTCGCAAACACGTCGAGTTCCTTTTGTATATTTTTCACATCATGAAACCTCTCATCAAATGCCTGGATGAGTTTTGCACACTCACCAGCATATTCAGTCGTAACATCAGGCTTTTGTTCTTGTAGGGTGGGAAAGTGCACAGTGTTTCCCCTTTCCAGCTGTCCTTGCCAAAGCCTTAACTTCACTTCAAATGATTTCACATTTGAAAGCAGAGAGCTGATGAGCTGGTTGGGACCTTGCAGCTTGATGTTTAGCTCTGACAGGTGCTTGCTGATGTCCACCATGAAGGCCAGATCACGGAGGAACTTGCCATCACTGAGCTCCATGACAGGTTTACCCTTCATCTCCATGAAGCGTCTGACTTCTTCCCGCAGTGTATAAAACCGTGCGAGCATATTTGCACGACTCAGCCATCGCACTTCACAATGATAAACCAGATCACCATACTCTGACTCAAGCTCGCTGAGTAACTCCTTGAACTGGCGGTTGTTCAGCCCTCTGCTTTTAATGAAGTTTATGGTGGACACAACTGTTTTCATCACATTGTTAAGCTTCAGGGAATGTGCACACAAACTCTCTTGATGTATGATACGTGGCATACAACTAAATCACTTGGATCCAGACTCAGTCGGCTCATTTCTTTTTTGACTAAAGCAGTCAATCCTTTTTGCGCGCCAACCATTGCGGGAGCTCCGTCAGTGGCGATGCCGCTCAACTTCTCAAATGGCAGTTCAAAATTGTTCATGGCCACAATAACTTGATTGAACAAATCCTCACCTTTAGTAGTGCCATGCATGGCTTGCAAAGACAGCAACTCCTCCTTTGTTTCAAACTCAGACGTAATCCCACGCAGAAAAATGGCAAGCTGCGCTGTGTGTGTGATGTCTGTTGTCTCGTCACAGGCCAGAGAAAAATACTCAAAGTCTCTTGCAGTGTTCTTGAGTGTTTTTTCAATATCTTGCGCCATATCAGTAATCCTTTCTGAAACGGTTCTCCGGGACAAACTGACGCTTTGAAATAATTTCACTTTGTCGGGCGCGAGCAGCTCCGCGGCGGCTACGAGGCACTCCTTCACGAACTCTCCTTCAGCTTGAGGTTTCAGCTTCGTGGCTATCAGTTCACTCACCACAAAACTTGCACGCGTAATATTCTCTCTGTCAGTCTGTGGCCGTGTGAAAGCTGCTTGTTGAGCACCCAAACTCCGACGAAGAGCGTTAATTTTATCCAAACGCATTTGTCCTTTCAACTCGTCGAGTTTAGCATGTTTCGAGCTGTAATGGCGCTCGACATTGGCCTTTTTCATCACCGCAAGCGCCTCGCCACAAACTAGGCACACTGGCTTGCCTTTCACTTCAACAAAGAAAAAGTAATTTGTCCATTTTTCCTGAAATACGCGGCATTCTGCGTCCACCTTCCTTTTCTTGACAGTCGCCATGATGCATCACTTGTCTGTGTCGGTACTTGTCATGTGTCAGTCACTCCGACCCAATGCAGTGGTACGTACATCACATGCTGTATTCACTGACCCTGACGTTGACTCGGACATAGGACTCTCTCTCGGAAAACTAATGACGGGCGATATATTTTTTTTCCTGATTTTTTTTTTTATTCATGTATGCATATATGAAGATATAAAATATAAAAATTGTATTGCATTGCGGGCCAGTTGAAATGGCCTCGCGGGCCGTATACGGCCCGGAGGCCGGACGTTCCCCACCCCTGGGCTAAAGTGACACACCAAGTCCCTGTGTCCTACTCCATTTCACAACACACAACGCAGAGCCAGACCGGTTACATGTACATTCACTTGTCTGGTTCCAATCTTCAGCACATTTGCTGCACAGCGGGAACACAAGTTTGTCGTGACACCTGTATGGCAGGAGAGGATGGAACAAGCCTTTTGGTGGGAGCACAGCACACTTTACAAACCCAAAATAATTATCAATAGAATTGAAATCCTTAAAGGTAATCTGTGGATGACCAATCAGGTACTGTTTTATGGCTTGAACGGTCGGATACAAACTTGTAAAGTCATAGTATCTGTTTTCTTCATCATCATTTTCGACATGGTTGTACAACTTTATGGCAACCGCGAAAGAGCGCTTTTCTAGGATCTAAGCATTCAGGCTTTTTTTAAGTAGCCATAAATGTCTGGACCGCTATGCTGGATGTCAGAACAGACATGTTCACAGCCTGGCTGGCCTGCAGGCTCAAGGGGTTTTTAAATATTGTACATTTGTATTTTGTACATAATTTGTTTGAAGCACAGGCTTGGCTTGGGCCCAGCGGGGTGTGTATGTGGTTAGAGCAGTGGTGGTGGGTTCACGATTCTGAGACTCCTCCACTTCTTTATGAGGTGTCTAACAAAGTCCCCATACATGGAATATCTAGCTGGGTGGAGAGATAGTGTCAATAACATAGAGAACTGTAGTTTACTATGTAAGACTATGAGACTATCTCTCAATGTACAGGCCGCTCAGAATCTGGTGTAGATAAAGGAAAATCAGAGTGATCACTTACACATTTCTCTCTCTGTTTCTTCAATAATTATCCACTTCATCTTTCAGGTGGGGACATTTGAAATACTTTTTACTGAGCTTCGGAACTGAGCTTTGTTTCTGTTGTTGTAGATGAGAGAAATATACATTTGTTATTTCCTGTGCTTTTCCTCTTCATTTTCTATTGTTGAGTAACTTTTTAGAATAGGCACTTTTAACAAGTGTCAGATGGATGTAACACTGAAAATGAACATGGTGTCCTGTTTCTTTCACTGAAAAACTTTATTTTGATCAGATTAAACATTAAATACATAATTTGCAGTTTCACACTTCCAGAAATGACATTAGAAAAACTTGAAGCTGGCCAGTATTTTTTTTCCTTAAACTTAATATCGTTGGGGGATGTCACTTCTTCAAAGATCAAGTTTGAACAAATGAGTCCTCACACAATTTGTTCAAATTAATTTCAATGCAACCAACAGAACCAAATCCTAAACTAAGGGTACGTAAAAGGGACATTCTGTTCATCCGTGGTGCCTCTGTTTCCTCTTGAGTGACAAGCAAACACGTGACTTTGGATCTGTTGACGTCATAATGTTGTATCAAACAGCTTTACTTTTATTCACAATTACAAATTACATCTACAGTGCGGAATCTTTGATGCCTCAGATTCTCAGCTAGTTTGTTGTCATGATTATTTGCTTAGCACATTTTGCTAGTTACCTCTGTTTTGTGATAAACCTGCATTGGGGCCACTTGGAGTCTTGTTGTCAGCATGGAATGTAATCTTGATCCATTATAAAAATTTTCATTAGTGCAGCTTTAATCAACCAAAACTAGAATCTGCCTGATAATGGCTGGATGTGCTGAAACATTGGTAATTTGGGTTTGCTGAGGTCATTCACACTCAAACTGTTATCTGAATGTCGGATAAAAAGTGTTGGCTCTACTGTGAAGGTAGGGCTTACCCATGTCCTTCATGTAAATATAAAGCATACACTCAATGAAAAGACTTTATCTAACATTGATTAATATCTGAAGTAAAGTGAAATCTATAAAACTTAGTATGATTCAGTTCAACCACATTTCTGACAGAATATACACTTAATTATAAAGCTACAAAAATAGAAATTACGTCATGACCATCTGTCTTCTTTATGTTTCGAGCACAAAAAAACTTAACCTGCTTAAACATGAAGAAATCAGTGCATTTAGTTATATTAAGTTCTCCTCTTTTAGTCTGTGTTCCGAACAAGGCGATCTTCAAGCAAGGAGTCCTCACAACAGCTCCTCTTTTTTACAAGATGGGAAAAAAACAAATCGCAATCATCTTAAAAATGATTAGCTCCCACCAGTCTCAGCCATCCTACAGGCATCCACAGCTCAGCTTGAATGGCAGCAGAAGGGCACTTAGTCACAATAAAGAAAAGGTTAAAAACAACTTGTCTTCCCCACACGTTTCACTTCATATTTACAGTGGCGAATGTGGTCAATTCCTGAAATAACTGGATTGAACTTGGATTTTGTTGACTGACCCAGTTCTCAAAACTTTCCTCCATTCAGTTCGCTTTAAATGGCACATGTAAAGCGACATCAAAGGCTCTGCAAAATGGGTATTTGGTTACCCAAGAGAGATTTAAACCAAAGCCTAAAGGTATTTTAAGTCCAATTCTCAATACAAAATACAAAATAGTCACAATTTGGCTGATTAATTTGCATTTCTACATCTGTTACTTCCAGTTCACTAAATCAGATATTTAGAACTTAAGTCCCCTTTTGAAAATAACTTGGTACAGTGGTAGACACATTTTTGGATCTATGTGCAGTGAAGACAGGTCAAGGATCAGGTAGCTATCATGTGGATTGTGTGTCATCTGTATTTATTAAAAGTTCTCAAATTTTCTTAAAGCTCATCAATTATGTTCACAATCTCTAATATAAAGTTTGAGGTTGTTGGAGGTTACAGTCAATTGCCCTGCATTGGTCAAAATCTTTCCTGAAGCTGTCTTTGACATGGAAGTGAGTGTTTGTGCTGACTTTGTTAAGAGAAGTCACAGTCCTCAGCACCATACAGGTCAGCTAGTTTCCTGAACCTAGGACCCCAGTCACTCAGGTAGTGGTAGTCCTGCTCAGCCTCGGATGACACTGAGCCCAGTGAGCTCAGTGACTCTGCCATTGAGCCTGCGCCCTCGTAGGCAAAGGTGGCCAGTGAGTCGTACGGTGGTGCTGTCGGGTTACAGTCGTTCTCAAGCACTTTCTGATTTATAAACTTGAGTACCTCACCGTTATCCCGTGAAGCCATGCTGACTGGCGGTATGATGAGGCCAGACAAGGCAGGGGTAAGTCTGCGGTGTTGTGGATACAGCAGGGTGTCAGTAGGGATGATGTCACGCCTCTGATTGGCGGACTCCTCTAAATTGGCAGCAGTGACCTGGTGTTGCAGTGCTCCAATGTCAAAAGCCTGGGTGTCCTCCTCTCCTCCGCCCTCGTCATTGTAGCTCACCACGTTGTCCCGCACATCCTCCTTGGAAATGATGAGCGGCTCCTGCTTCCTTTGTCCTTTTAAAGATGTGAACATAACCACGATCACTGCAGGAGACAACAGTAGAAAGATATGGGGTTGGAAATGTTTACAGTGAGCAGCACTGGGATATACAGCCAATGAGGAAAGATAATAAATCAAGTTCATTACCGTTTATTTCAAGGGTCTTATTTTGGTAGCTTTTTATATTGCTTATGACAACATTTTACTCAAGTTAATTGCTTTGGGCATCATTGTGATCAAGGCTGCAATGAAGTTTGGGCAAGCTTACACTTTACCCCGATGATCTACACCAATTAATTAGATGGTAAACCACATTGCACCATAACACTTCATTTCACACATATGGACTGTGAAGGAAACTCACTCTTGCCTCTCACAAACTTGAACTAGGAGGTGTGTTTCTATTTTACATACTCAGCTCTGATATTTTGTTTCCAATGCTATGTATTTCCACAGATTACTTAATGATTAACAAATTATCCTGTGATAAAGTCCCTCTAGATGGCAATGCCTTGGCTTTCAGCACAACCGTAAAGAATCTCTGAGTTATCTTTGATCAGGAAATGTTCTATGAATCCCGAACATTTAAAGGACTGAGGAAAATCATATCCTGTCTCAAAATGATGCAGAAAACAATTGTCCATGCATTAGTTACTTCTAGACTACAGTAAGTCTCATATACCCTTCAGTCTTTCTGCAGCATGTGTACTGAAAAAAAGTAAGAAAAGAGCTTTTTAGCTTCTCTGCACTGGCTTCCTGTAAATTGTGGAATATAATTTAAAATCCTTCTCCTGACAAAGCCCTAAATGATCACTCACCATCATATTTTAAAGAGCTCATAGTACCCTAGTATCCCAGTATAGCACTACGCTTCCATAATGCGGAGTTACTTGATCTTCCGCAAACAAATATGGGAGCCAGAGCCTTCAGCTACCAGGCTCCTCTCCTGTGTAACCAGCTTCCAGTTTCAGGGACAGACACCCTCACCACATTTAAGAGTGGGCTTAAGACTTTTCTCTTTGATAACGCTTATAGTTAGGGCTGGCTCAGGTTTGCCGCAGGTAGGCTTAGCCCTAGATATGCTGCTGTAGGCCCACACTGCTGGCGGACTTTCTATGAAACACTGAGCTCCTCTCGCTCCTCCTCTTCTCTCTCTCCATCTTTATGTATTCATGTCCCATTAATACAAGTTATGACTTTGCTTCATCCCAGGAGTCTCTGTGCCTTCTCTCCTCGCAGGTTTTCGTGGATTGTGGTTATACCTGTATCGTGGTCCTGCCTTCTATTACTATTATTCTGTGTGGCTGTGTAGCATCAAGGCTGTTTCCACGGAAACCACGAAAAACCGCAAGAAATTTCCCCATAGACATGAATGCGTTTTGGGCGTGAAGAGAGCTAAAAAAACACTCAACTTTGACTCGCAATACTTTAACGTGGAAAAATGATTTCAAGTTTTAAACGTTAACAAAACTCTGGATTTTATTGGGCCAATGGGCATTTCGATAGCTAGCAGAGATTCAATGACATCACAGTTTAAGTTTCAGAAAAATTTTAGGATCATTTCAGATTTTACAATGGGTGTGTATTGGATGGAATGTTCAGAGCTATAGTGCGTGAAGTCATCAAGAGGAGCTTGAAAAATATTCTACAATTTTTCCAAACAACTTGTTCCTATATCCACAATTTTAACTCTTCATACACCATTTTCTCCTCAAATGTAGGAAATGTTGTGCTGGTCCTAGACGTGTCTATTAAATCCAACAGACTTACACATTTGACTCAATGAGCCTGAAAGCAACATGAACTCCAACCAACTGCTCCATTGGACAAATGGTTTTACAATTAGGGGCAGGAGTTTGACAGGTAGTTTTGTTCAAAATCACTGTCTGCTCTAACCACTCTTAATTAGTCTGCATCTCCACCATGTGTAAGAACACTGGTATCGGATTGGTGCATAGTATAGGAATCAGAATCGGTTTCAGGAGAAAAAGAGCTGGATTGACCGCTCCTGAGAATCTACTACATGGACCTTTCTTGTTCACATAAATATGTTAATTCTATGTAACATATTTCCATTCAAATACATCTTAATCTACTAACACATTTACTACTGCTACTACTTGCACTGTCCCTCTAGAGTATGTATTAATACATACTGTATTTTCAAATACTCACTCAGTAGTATGATGGCACACAGGAGGATAGCGATAAGAGCTCCAGTGCTGAGACCAGGAGAGCTGCTAAGAGCCTCTGCGCTACACAGTTCCATGTTGCCTTCACGGTCGCAGGTGCACACCCTCACAGTAAGAGTACCGGTACTGCTCTGCATTGGGTCGTCGCCGTCTGTGATCACCACGGGAACCAGGTAGACGCTCTGATCAAGGCGGCTGTAGCTGGCTCGTCGTGTCAGGATGCCAGCAGTGTTATCTGAGTAGGAGAAAATATCATTGTAGCACACATGCAATGCACAGTGCCCAACACTTTGACAGACTTTAGTATGCGAATAAGGATCACTTTATTACCAAGTTGTGATAAAATGTGAGTCCAACCAGGCAGAAGTTACTCAGTCTATCTGACTGAAGAGACAAAGCTTGTAGATTAATCAGTTTTTACAATTTCAGTCAAAAAACTATCAAGGAACAATATCTAGACCTGTCTGAGTACAAAAAAGTCAATCAATGGGTTCAGTGTCTTGTCCGTGACACTTCGACATGCAGACTTAAGAAGTCGAGGATCAAACTGTTGTCCCTCTAAGGAAGACCCGCTATAACTGTGATATCGATGTGCTGACATGCTACAGTAAGCACGTGTTGATAGGGTAAGTTGATAGCGTACTTTCCGCAGCTCCAGCGAAAACTAGTCAATTGTGTGATATTCTTTATTATAGCGGCTAATTACCTGCTTTACATTTAAACATTTGAACGCTCATAGTTCACACCCTAATTCAGTGACTTTTCGCTTAATCCAACAGCTGTTTACACGTTGTTCAGTTAACGTTAGCTACCCTCATTTAGCTTCTCTCTCTTGCTCAGTGTGTCTCATGTTTAGCCATTCCTCTGCCTCCCTTACTGATAAGGGTACATGTAATACATGTAGTTTATTTGCTGGGTTGGAGGCGAGGCTCAGTGGATTAGAAGCAAGGTTCCGCACAATTGAAGCTCAGTCGTTAGCTACTGTAGTTAGCCAGCCCACCCCCGTAGCCGGTGCAGGCCAACCAGACGTAGCTTCTGCTAGCCGTCCCCCGGCAACCCCCGAGCAGCCAGGAGACTGGGTGACTGTTTGAAGGAAGCATAAGTCTATGTCGAAGCACATGGGTCACCACCAACCACTTCACGTTTCTAACCGGTTCTCCCCACTCTGGATGTTGCGAGTCTGACCCTGCTGAGAAACCAACTCTGGTTATCGGCAGCTCCATTCTGAGAAACGTGAAGTTAGCGAAGAAAGGGGCCATAATTACTTGAATCCCCGGGGCCAGAGCGGGCGGCATTGAATCCTACTTAAAACTGCTGGCTAAGGGTAAACGTAAATACAGTAAGATTGTTATTCACGTCGGCGGTAATGACACCCAATTACGTCGCTCGGAGGTCACTAAAATTAATGTGGAATCGGTGTGTTCATATGCAAAGACAATGTCGGACTCTGTAGTTTTCTCTGGCCCTCTCCCTAACCTGGTCAATGATGAATGTATAGCCGCATGTCATCATTCCGCCGCTGGCTGTCAAGGTGGTGTCCAGCAAACAATGTGGGCTTCGTCGACAATTGGCAGACTTTCTGGGGAAAACCTGGTCTTATTAGGAGAGACGGCATTCATCCCACTTTGGATGGAGCGGATCTCATATCTAGAAATCTGACCCAGTTTATTAGTGGACCTAATCCATGACAACCCAGAGTTCAGACCAGGAAGCAGAGTTGCAGTGTTTCACACTTCTCTACACTTCCATTAGAGCAGTTACCCACCCAAAACCCTATAGCGACCGTGTCTGCCCCACAGACACTAGATGTCTATCTGATAGTGCTGTAGCTAGATTTAAAGAAGCGATTTCATCAGCATTTAATTCATTACGATTGCTCATTATAACAGAGGACTCCTACGCTAACTTCTCAGATATGTGTAAACGATGAAACCTCGATGAAAATCAAGGTCAGTCACGGAGTTCCACAAGGGTCTGTACTTGGACCAATTTTATTCACCTTATATATGCTTCCTTTAGGGAATATTATCAGAAAACACTCAATAAACTTTCATTGTTATGCAGATGTTGTCAGTTATATCTATCGATTAAGCCAGACAAAACTCACCAGTACTCTAAACTTCAAGCATGTCTTAAGGACATAAAAACCTGGATGACCTGCAATTTCTTGATGTTAAACTCTGACAAAACTTATTAGTTAGTTATTCTACTAGGCCCAGATCACCTTCGAAATCAATTATCTAACGATATAGTTTCTCTAGATGGCATTGCTCTGGCATCCAGCACTACTGTTAAGAACCTCAGAGTTATTTTTGATCAGGACCTGTCTTTTAAGTCTTATATAAAACAGATCTCAAAGACAGCCTTTTTTCATTTCCGTAACATTTCGAAAATCAGGCAAATCCTGTCTCAAAGTGATGCAAGGCAGCGGGCTGAGGAGACTCCTCTGTCGTTCTCCCAGAGGTTTCTTCCTTTTTTCTCCCCGTTAAAGGTTTTTTTAGGGGAGTTTTTCCTGTGCCGATGTGAGGGTTCCGGGACAGAGGATGTCGCATGTGTACAGATTGTAAAGCCCTCTGAGGCAAATTTGTAATTTGTGATTTTGGGCTATACAAAATGAACTGAATTGAAATAAACTGAATAACTCCCGGCCACAGCAGCCCCTCATAATAGAGGGATGTGGCCCGCATTACTCTGACAGTTTACCAAAATTGACTACACATTTTCTGAATTAAAAACAACTATTAATTGTCAAGTTACTCTTGAGGGGCGGCCCGTGGTGTGGTGGCTAGCACTGTTGCCTCACAGCAAGGGGGGCCCGGGTTCAGTTCCCAGGCTAGACGGCCTTCTGTGTTGAGTTTGCATGCCCTGTGTCAGCGTGGGTTCTCTCTGGGTTCTCCAGCTTCCTCCCACCGTCCAAAGACATGCACCTTAGGTTAACTGACATATTGTCTCTATATGTCAGCCCTGTGATAGTCTGGATACCTGTCCAGGTGAACCCTGCCTTTGCCCAATGACAGCTGAGATCGGCTCCAGCCCCCCCCCCCGCGACCCTTAACAGGATAAGCCGTAACGGATAATAAATGAATGAATGAAGTTACTCTTGAGAACAGACAGCCCAGTTGTAAGAGTGTTTGTCAGAGATAAATAAGTAGAAGAGCAAACATTAAGAAGGGAAGCTACAGCAGGATTAAAGATCATCAATTGATTCAAACTATGAGCCTGAAAGATTCAACATATTTAATTACGACATTCTGAAGAGAATTTTGTTTTTTATTATTTATTTAAATGGATTTTCTGTTTCGTAGCTCTTAGTCATTTATTCACCCTGAATCTTCTACGAGACATTTGTAAGGTTAAAGGAATACCTCAACATTTTGGGGAATACATGTGTTCTCTTGCAGAGATTTATAGGATTGAGACCAGATTTGAAAAGAAACTACAGCCAACAGCATGTTAGCTTATCTTAGACTCAATACAGTTTCTTTGTCAAGTGATTTCACTTCATGGTGACTAAACTACTTGGCTAGGTTAAGGCAACAAAAGAACTTCGTTAGGTTTAGGAAAAGTATGTTTCTTACGTCTATTGTAATTATTTCCGTAAGTTACGTAGTAAAAGTAAGGTTAGATTTGGTGACATTACCTTGGCTTCACACAAGACACAAACAGCAGTACTAGGTTAAGTCCTGTGTTGGTTTAACCCACCCACCCCCCTAAGCAGGCTTTATCACTCTTTAGACTATGTTCCTCAGCATTAAATAATGATGAGGAAATTTTACATTGGAATTGGTTGAAGCCTGTGTGTCCAATACAGTCACCTAAAGGTACCTTGGTATCAGATGCTAAGGGGCATTGAACAAGGTGAAAAAAACCACCCAGACATTGGCCTCCTGAGTAGGCTCCTCCTCCAACTCATTACTCAAATGCCCCATCCCAAAAAAGTTAGCTATGGATAGAAAAGTGCAAAAGCTCTGACTAGGCTCACAACCTCAACTGAAAAAACTGAAACAAGCTGCGGTACTTGAGGAGTTAGGGGTTAGAAACAGGTTGTGCTGGTAGGTTGATTCCAATTACCTTTGGACAGCGCAAATCTTGCTGTTTCCCTTTTAACTAGTTTTTGGCCAAGCTAAGCTAACCGGGTGCTGGTTGTAGTTTCATATTTAAATGACATGAAAGTAGCATCAGCCTTTTTATCTAACTCTCTAAACTCCAAAAGCAAATAGGCTAGTACATTATACTATAAAAAATGACCACGTTGCAGGTAGCTGGATCCTAATCTCTTTTTGTAATATCATCATGACTACAATATTTTATAGAAACAGAATGGCCTGTCAGGCTTTGTACGTATGTATGTTAATGCTGGTAACGGTAGATACTTTAAACAATGCTGCAGCTATTACATGTTTTTGTTGAGGGATGACAGGGAGTGAACCCTTTATTTATTTAATGCACAATAGTTATTTTCGTTGGCTTTTCATCCATCAATGGGAAAAGCCATTCTGAATCAAAGCAGTCCACATACGGCAAATGTATTTGTTTAATGTCTGTTTGATAAAGTTAATTTAATTCCTTTAAGGCACTTGTATTACAGGTCAGTAATCAGTAAGCCTGTATCTGGTGAAGTGTTTCCTACCTCCATTGTCTCGGACAGTGAAGTTGCTGTGGTGGGACCCCTCAGGAGCCAGGCTGAAGAAGAACTTGTGTCCCGCTGACGGCTCATCGGCATCAACAGCACTCACTGTCTGGATACGCTGTCATAAACACCAACACCCATTGATGAGTAAAAGAGCAGTAAATGGATGGAAATGACTGGTTGCTTTCACAGTGACAGTACATACTGCTGTCCTCGCATATGACTAGGAAAAAGAGCAAGCCCCTCTTAATCATGGTCTCATTTTTTTTGGGGGGGGGGAATAATGAATAGCAATTTATAAAAAATATATTATTATTGCTTATTCCAATGTGTATGTGTTATGTGTCATATCATGTTGATTTTGTCCAATGTCAAGTCTCTATTTGATCATGTGACGAGACAAGACAATACGATGTGCATAAGCTTAAGATTGAGCTTTGCACATCTGCAAGCCGAGCAAGCCGTCATCATGCCTTTCACACATAAAACAACAGCAGTAAGATAATAGAAGAGAGAAAGAGCAGGCGGAGAGGGTGGCAAAGCTTCTTAAATTGTGTGTGTGCTTCATAGTAACTAGCATACACTAGCGCACATCATAATAGCGTTAATTGGGGCCCATCGAAACTACCTTACGTTACTGACATACAACATAACTCAGAACAAAATAAACAACACTGAAATAGGACAGGAAATAAAATAGTATTGCCGCTTGGTTTACTGAGTCATGCACAACAACCAATTTGATGAAACAAAATATTTTATAGTTTACATTCCATATACTCTGTGTATGACACGTTCCTTTATCCAAGTTCTTGTGCTGCTGCTTTACACGTTGATAAATACTTACATTTTTACTGTCATTATACTGAACAACTTCTGTTTCCAATTGATAATTGTTATACACAATTATCAACTGGAAATTGTAAAGTTATCATGGAAATTCAATTCAATTCAATTCAGTTTATTTTGTATAGCCCAAAATCACAAATTACAAATTTAACTCTGTGAGAAAGGCGGCCTTCATGAACTTGGTCATTTGATTGACAGAGAGAGTGTGTGTGTGTATTTCTCTATTTCTCTCTTTCTTACTCACTAACTCGCTCACTCTCTCCCTTTCTTTCTCTCTCTCTCTCCCTCTCTCTCTCTCTCACTCAAGCACCCTCTCTCTTCTTTCAATCTCTCTCCTCTCTCACTCTCTTTCTCTCTCACTAGATCACTCTCTCTCCTCTTTCACTCTCTCTTTCTCTCTCACTAGATCACTCTCTCTCCTTCTCTTTCTCTCTCACTAGATCACTCTCTCTCTTTCTCTCTCACAATCTCTCTTTCTCTCTCACTCACTCACACACACACTCTCTCTCTCACTCACTGTACCTATCTCTCTCTCTTTCTCTTTCACTCTCTTATCTCTCTCACTCACCCTCTCTCTTTCACTCTCTCTTTTTCAATCTCTCTCTCTTTCTCTATCACTCATTCTTTCACTCTATCTTTCTCTCTCACTAGCTCACTCCCTCTCTTTCTCTCTCTCTCACTCACTCTCTCTCTCTTTCACTCTCTTTCTCACTTACTCACTTTTTCTCTCTCTCTCTTTCTATCTCACTCACTCTCTTACTCTCGCTCTCTCTTTCACTCACTCACACTCTCTCTTTCTCTAATCTCTGTTTCTCTATCTCTCAATGCCTTACTTTCTCTCACACACAATTTCAGGTAGAACCCTCCCTGTGTTATCACCAGTTATGGCCAACAGTAACTCAGCACGACTACTATTAATACTACTATTAATACTACAACAACTTCTTCTTCTACTACTATTGCTGACTTGACTATTTCTTCTACTTAACCACTGATACTACTGCTGCTACGGATACTACTACCACTACTATAACTTCAGCTTCTACAACTACTACTCTTCTTATGACTGCTTCTTCTACTATTACTACCACCTCTACAGTTCAGCTTCCAGATTTTTCTTCATTGTATTTCAGCTCTTTGCTTCTTTTGGTGATGCAGTTCAGCTTCCATCTCTGCCAGATTTACAATTCAACTACCAGGTTTTTCAACAGTGCAGTTCTTGGCTTTTGGGCTTTTTCAGGAAAGTCATTTGAAACTTCCACATTTTCAGCAATGCTGTGACTGATTTCAGCTTTCAGCATTCCAACGCATTTTCTGCAGGATTGAATTATTAATGCGATTGGATTTACTTTTTTTTTTTCAAATAAAACTCAAATGTACCTCAAATGAACCCCAAACTAACCCTAAATGAACCCCATTGATACAGCTGTAGCAGCCACACAGTCAAAATTTCTTGCGAATATTTTCTAGTTCATTAGGGGTCAAATTAGGGGTCAAATTACAAGTACAGTTGAACAGCTAACTGAATAGATTATTATACTTATTTTTGGTTGACATTCCCAATTTTCTAAAAGTGGTTGTGTCGACTTCAGTGTTTCTAAAATCCTGTACTTGAGTATTGTTGGGATCTGTGAACATGGTGACATTAACAAAGTTTGTAGGGTCAACAAACACAAACCGTCAGATGATCAAGACAGTATATCTACATTATCTAAACCACTTCATTAGCAGTCAAACTGAAAGTATGCACACCTGAAATGACGCTTATAATCCCTAATTGCAGAAGTACAGTAAGCACAGCAGGTCAAAGTGGAAGCAGGAAGTGGTTCTGTTAAGTGTGATAGATGTTTACAAGGGACAGTAATAAATTCACTGTTTACCTTTGTTTCTCTTTTTTACTACTTTTCTGTCGTGTGACCTGGGGGTTAGTTTACAAGTTGTCTCTTATGTGACGCTCGTGTGTCTTTTCTGTGGTTGCTGTGTCTCAGCTCTCAACAGTTACAATGGCGACTGAAAGATTATTAAAACTGTTAGAAATGATAGCCACAACTATGAATAAGACCCTAGTTGTAATTAAGCACACTTACTCTTAACTTAACTAAATAAGCCCCTCTATAGGCCAATAAATTAGGAGGATACTCATGCTCTCCCTCAAGCCCAAATAAATGATTGTCATAATGTAAATAATGAACTGGGGAAGTTTCATGAGGATACCTATCAGGTAAATGTTTAGCCTCTCAACCTGTAGTGTCTTGTAACTTGTATGGGATTTTATAATACCTATCATTGAAGGTTTTTTCTCATACTCTTAGCCAGAAATCCCCACTTCGGTAGCACTTTCTCCGCAGGCTAGTGTGTTTTTCATTTCAGCATCCCCTGGTGCCCCCATCGCCGCAGGCTAAACGCACTAACCTCCTTAAAATGAATGGGAGGACTGGCATTCTCTACGCAATGCCTGATTTGGTGTGAGTGCAGCCTAATACCCTTATATGATTATGAGTGTACTACACAACCAACACAGTGGTGTGTCTTGTTGCCACACGCTATATTCAGTTGTACGTTTTTTTTTAATTCATAGTTTTGAAGTCCTCTAGTGTTTGGAGGAAGTGCCTAATGAATAATAGGATGTGTATAGATTAAAGTAAATAAAATTGTATTGAACCCCAACCCTCAGCTTTGTTTGTTTGGAAAGCCAATTCTGATCCTGCTCAATCCGGATTAAGTTTGGTCGCTTAACTGTCAAAAGGACAATGTATACTGCAGCCCAGTATTTAGTGACGTGATCAAAAAATCAATCCCTGCCTAGCTCTCTGAGCTATACAGTACAATATGTATTAAAGTGATAAAGCTGTAGTACCTGACCAGCCTTAGTCCTCTCACAGACAAAGGTTTCATACACAGAGGCGAAGGTGGGAGCGTTGTCGTTGATATCCAGCAGGCGGATGTAAACCGGAACATGGCTGCTCTGACGGGGATTATCTGAAATGCACAGACAAAGTGAACACCCAGCTCCACTTTTACATACTTCCAAACATTCACACTGTAAGCTGGGGATGTACCCAAATCCTGATACAGTATATCTGAAAGCACAAATATCTTGCATCGAAGAGGAGGAGGTGGGGACTGCCCATTGTTCCTACAGCCCATTATTCCTAAACCTTAATAATCACAAAAATGACCCAATGGAAGGAAAAAACATTGTCCGACAGCCCATTAAGCTAAAAGAAATCCAGTAAATAAAACTTAGTTTAACTAAACATTTAAGGAGGAAGAGCAAAAGATGAAAAGTAGGTTGCAGTATGAGGATGTGGAAATATATTTCACAATTAATTATACGGCAATATTTTATAATTAAACCAAATCAACCTGGATGACCTGCAATTTCTTGATGTTAAACTCCGACAAAACTGAAGTTATTCTACTAGGCCCAGATCACCTTCGAAATCAATATAGTTTCTTTAGATGGCATTGCTCTGGCAGCACGTGTTCTCACAAAAACTAAGAAAAGAGATCATATTACTCCATTATTAGCTTCTCTGCACTGGCTCCCTGTTAAATCAAGAATAGAATTTAAAATTCTTCTAATCACCTACAAAGCTCTAACTGGCCAGGCACCGTCTTATCTTAAGGAACTTATAGTTCCATATTACCCAACTAGAGAACTACGCTCCATCAATGCAGGGCTACTTGTGGTTCCTAGAGTATATAAAAGTAGGATGGGAGCCAGAGCCTTCAGTTATCAGGCTCCTCTTCTGTGGAACCAGGTTCCAGTTTCAGTCCTGGGGGCAGACACACTCACCACTTTTAAGAGTAGGCTTAAGACCTTCCTTTTTGATAGCGCTTATAGTTCTCTCCCTCCATCTTTATGTATTAATCTCCTATTTATCCTATTTATGCACTTTACTAATTTTGCTTCTTCCCCGGAGTCCTTGTGCTTTCTCGCCTCGCAGGCTCCCATGAATTGGGGTTATCTCTGGATTGTCACGGTGCTTCCTGCTGTGGCCTTGCTGACACCCACTGCTACTACCACTGTTATTATTAGTCATATTGATTTTATTATTCCCTGTACTATTACACTTATTGGCTTTGCTTCCACCCTGGAGTATTTGTGCTTTCTCGCCTCGCAGGTTTCCATAAATCGTGGCTGTACCTGGACTATGGTCATGCTTCCTGCTGTGGCACTGCTCACACCCACTGCTACTACCATTATTATTATTATTATTATTATTATTATTATTACATTACCTTTACTATTCCCTGTACCATTACGCATATTGGCTTTGCTTCCACCCTGAAGCCCTTTTTACTTTCTCGCCTCGCAGGTTTCCACGAATCGTTGTGGTACCTGGACCATGGTTGTGCCCTCCTGCTGTGACCCAGTTGACACCTACTGCTACTTCAATTATTATTATTAGTCACATTACTAATACTATTCCCTATATCATTATTTTAATTTTACTAAAGTCATTGCTGCTTTTATAAGTAGTCTTGTTTTTTTCCTTTGTTACTCTGCTTTCTACTGTGATTATATGAATAATTTATGTCATATACATTGAATGTGTTGTAACTCTGTTATGTTGTTCATTCTGTACACATGACATCTATTGCATTCTATCCATCCTGGAAGAAGGATCCCTCCTCTGTCGCTCTCCCATATGTTTCTTCCTTTTTTCTCCCTGTTAAAGGGGAGTTTTTCCTGTGAATGTGAGGGTTCTGGGACAGAGGATGTCGCATGTGTACAGATTGTAAAGCCCTCTGAGGCAAATTTGTAATTTCTGAATTTGGGCCATACAAAATAAACTGAATTGAATTAATTTCAACACGTTCACAGTTAAAAAATGGTAATGATGGCTCACTGGCTCACTAAAGACAAATAAATGTGTCTTTTTCCTTACATTGGTTGTAGAATGAAAACGATGAGCAAGAAGCTTAAATGCTAGGTGTGTATGTAGGGTAAGCCTTGTATTAGCCATCTCTCTATGCTGAGTGCATTCACTTTCACCTCAGGACGCAAAGGGAACTGCATGATCCGTATAATTATTCAATAACAAATTAAATGTGTCAGAGGTCTCTTTGGTTGGATTTTTCCCCCTTATCTTTTAAAAAAAAAAAAAAGATGTAGAATATTGCATTGAAGAGGTATATCAATTATATAGCTTTTGTGGATAGATCATCGTTTAGGAACAGGTCAAATGGACTTTCAATGTATATGAGTCATTCGGAAGTGAACTTTTCAGCTTCGATAGACAGTTTGGTAACACTTTATATTCAGGTCTTTGTAATAAGCGTTAGTTAATAGGTAATTCATGCCTTATAAGTCCTGATATGACACTTATTAACATTATTATATGATTTAGGGTTATAAGTGTTTATAATAGGATCGTAAACACATTTATTGAAGATTATTTTAACCCATAACCCCTAACCCTAAGACATTTATAAGCACTTAAAAGAAACCTGTTAACAGTTTAAAGACTGCCTAAGAGCATTCACATGATTATTTGTAATATCATTACATCTAAAGCATAGTTAACATAGTCAAGTTATTGTTCTCACTTTAGATTGCAAAAAACAACTCAATAAATGTTTTTATAATGCTATTATGAACAATTATAAGAAACTCATATACATAAGGCTTTGTATCGATGCTCTTAAGCAGTCAACAAACTGTTAACAAGTTTCTTATAAGTGCTCATAAATGCCTCATTGTATTGCTGGCTGGTCTGTCAAAGCACTTTGTAAACCTTGTTTTTAAAAGGTGCTATATAAATAAAGTTATTATTATTATTATTACAATCAACGTGTTTATGCAGCTTTTATTACATATATATTATTTTAAACACATAATAATGTTAATAAGCAAGTACTTATATGGGCCTTATTACCTGTTAACTAAAGCTTATTATAAAGACATCTTCAACATATTAGCATCATAGTACATCTCTGTTTAACAATCTGATTTTGTTACCTCATCACAGGTAAGCAAAACCTGCTGCCTGTGGTGTTTGGCCTAGTATGTAGATAATTTCGTTGGCCTCCAGCCCAGTGCAATGGAAATGTTTCTGCTTCTCATATCATTGAAAAAGGGACATTTGTAAATTCTGACAGGAAAGTGTCTTTCCCATAACAGTGTCCCTGCTATCTTATAACCTGCAGACATTTGACAAGCAAGAATCTTTATTTCTGTGAAAAGTAATTAAACTCAAAACTGTTTATGACCAGGGGTCTCATTTATAAAACAGTGCCACACTAAATTATTGCCTACATACAAATGAAGAAATGTTCGTACGCTAAAAAATAGGTTTATAAAACCTTGGCCCCTGCCAGTGCGCAATTCCCCTTTAAAAATCCCAAATCAAACTATGTGCTGCCCTCTACCCACCCAAATTAATTAGTAAATGGTCAATGCAAAGCACCTCATTAATGTTTATGCATAGACATGAGCCTGCTGATCAATGGTTCTTTACAAGGAATCACAGCAACTACCAAAGAAAGATCAAGAAGAGGGTTTTTGATACAGGAATCAAAGGGCTTGTGGATAGAGGATCCCTGAACACTTTCCTTAATTCTTCCATTTGTGTAGTCCAAACAGTTCCGAAGCATCTATCGTGCAGCATTACACATACATGTGTCACTGCAGTATTTATATATTCACAGCAATCAGACTATGTTGTATCCACCGGAACACCGGATAGCTGTTTTCATTGTCTGTGTACAGTATGCTGTATCTGTCCCTATGGAATTACCATAAATTAATCAATAAAGTTTTCACTGCAGCGATTTACTCACAAAATCTATATGAAAACTAAATTTGTACCGGGTGATATATGCACAGTATTAGAGGTTATGGAAAACTATTGACACTCTTTTCCTGCAATTCTTTAACATTGTCAGTAGTCCGGTCCTCTCCTCTGCGCTGAGGAGAGCAGACAATGGTGATGAAATATAAATATTAAGTGAAATTTTATTTCAGGTTTCAGCTGGTTCATATCTTTTATAATTAAAAGGTGCTTATGGAATAGTTAAAGCTCACTAGAACAAACACAAATAACACTGCTTATTCTAATGTTATATAATAAAGAGGATCTATAATTACAAAGTAATGTGTGATATAAAGTTTAATAAATGTGTGAGAGGCATCATTATACAGCGGGTAAAATAAGTATTGAACACGTCACCATTTTTCTCAGTAAATATATTTCTAAAGGTGCTATTGACATGACATTTTCACCAGATGTCGGTAACAACCCAAATAATCCATACATACAAAGAAACCAAACAAATAAGTTCAGAAATTAAGTTATGTGTAATGAAATGGAATGACACAGGGAAAAAGTATTGAACACATGAAGAAAGGGAGGTGCAAAAAGGCATGGAAAGCCAAGACACCAGCTGAAATTTTCTGACAGAGGAGTGAAAAGAATTATCAGGAGAGTTGTCCAAGAGCCAAGGACCACTTGTGGAGAGCTTCAGAAAGACCTGGAATTAGCAGGTACGATTGTTTCAAAGAAAACAATAAGTAATGCACTCAACCGCCGTGGCCTGTATGCACGCTCACCACGCAAGACTCCATTGCTGAAGAAAAGCATGTTGAAGCTCGTTTAAAGTTTGCTGCACAACATTTAGACAAGCCTGTGAAATACTGGGAGAGTATAGTCTGGTCAGATGAGACCAAAATTGAACTCTTTGGATGCCATAATACACACCATGTTCGGAGGTCAAGAAAATAAAGCTGCTAGAATGGCCCAGCCAATCACCTGACTTGAATCCAATAGAAAATCTATGGAAAGAACTAAAGACCAGAGTTCATAGAAGAGGCCCACGGAACTTTCAAGATTTGAAGACTGTTTGTGTATCACACCTGAGCAATGCATGCGACTAGTTTCTCCATACGGGAGACATCTTGAAGCTGTCATTACAAACAAAGGCTTTTGTACGAAGTATTAAATAAATTTCAGTAAGCGTGTTCAATACTTTTTCCCTGTGTCATTCCATTTCATTACACATAACTTAATTTCTGAATTTATTTGTTTGGTTTCTTTGTATGTATGGATTACTTGGGTTGTTACCGACATCTGGTGAAAATGTCATGTCAATAGCACCTTTAGAAATATATTTACTGACAAGGTGGCTGTTTTTTAAATGTCTGAAATATGAGGAGCTGGACTTAAGCTATCTGTACAACTGATTGTGACTGATAAGTTTTGGTATCAGACATTCAGTCTGGACTTACTGAACTCGGTAGCAATGATTGAAATATTATGCCAGGCAGTCTCCTCTCTGTCCAGGCCTTTGAGCAGAAACACAGATCCATTCCCTGGGTGTACGTTGAACAGGCGGTCCATGTCGGTGCGACGGTCGATAGAGTACCTGTAATAAGTGAGATAGAGAGAAGGTGAGAAATGGCTACATTAACCCTCTGTGCAGCCCCACCAGGAAATCACTAGAATAGGGACACTAACTGATTTCTTTCAATCTGTGATGGAAGAGAGTTCATGGAGTCCAACATCATGTGGTACACTGTGGCGTTATTGAACATGTTTGAGGAAGACAAAATATGAGCTCATAAAATCTACATTACTGTGGTACTGAATAGCTGTGTGACGATCGTTTGGTACTTCCCACAGGTATTCAATGTTGTAAAATTGGCATTCAGACCTATGGTCAAACAAAACAAAAAATCTAGGTTTTTAATCATCCAAATCAAACTACGTTTGTTACAGAAATGTTTCCATTCCCACATTTTCTCTAAAATCACAATCTGGGACTGAAAAAAATAAACAAAGTCAAAATTAAAGGAAAAGTTTAACACTTTGGGAAATGATGATTTGTCTGTGTGTTAAAAGTACAGTCTTTTCTTCACCATCTATTTCAGCCCAGTCGCCATGAAAAAGGGTTGCTATTGTACGTTTCTGTTCCAACACAAACGTTGAATGTGGATGTTTTTGTTGCTTTTCTTGGGGAGAGCAAGTGATGTAGTATATAGAGTCCCCTTAATTGAAAGTTATGTGGTATAATAAAGAGTGCAATGAGCTGCAAAGTTTTCTAAGGGCAAGTGTGAAACCAAAAGTAAACATTGACTTTACGCTTGTTACTTAAAGCTGTTATGCTTGTTACGTAATGTAAAGTAAGAAAGTCCACTATGGGCATGTATTTGCGCTAATTACGTTGTTATGGTTGCTACGTTATGTTGTTACACTGTTACCAGGAATAATAATAAGAAAAAATAATTTCACCTCAACCGACAAAGATTAAAGCTATCAGAAAAAACGGTTAAAATATTTTAAAAATGTATTAAAGAAAGCTGAGCAAAACTGGCAAAAAGCGGTTTGTCACTTAAAGGAGAATAGCTGGTCAATCTTTAAGGTCAGCCCACCACAAATGAGCCTGAGCCATTGTTGTTGCTAGCTGTGGGGCAAACTCCCATCACTTTAATCAGCAGGTCGCAAGCAAGACACGGGAACTTGGCTTGAGTCTTGAGGAGTTCTAGAATTTATAATATACTATACAACGATCATGTTAATGTCATACTCATTGTCACAAACACTCTCTCTCTCTTGACCAGACACTTGCTATGTCGGGCTTGCAATACACTTGTGGAAACACAGAGTATACCATGCAGACACACAGGTGACAACCTAGCAGTTCAATTATTTGATGTGGTTGAGAATTAGTGCCTGCATATGTCCACCGCAATGAACGTAAATTTAAGCCTGCTAAACTCGTCAGCATGGTTGAACTGTGGAAAGATGCCTGTTTTTGCATACACTGCAGCTGGTGGTAAACGTGGGCTATTGGTCAGAAAATAAATCTTAATTAGCATCGTTGATATATATATATATATATATATATATATATATATATATATATATATATATACATAATTCGGTATATACAGACTTCTGTAAGATCTAGATGGTTGTCGATGGTTGAAAAAATCAGTGGCCAACCTTGATATTGATATTATAACTAAAACCATATAATTGTGCTGCACTTGAAGCCGCTGCATTCTGGCCTCTCGTCCAATTCAATTTTACTGTAGCCTGTTCAAAAATCACAGCTACTTGAAAATCTCTTCCCACTGTCTGTGGACTGCTCAAAGAGCACGTATCTGAACATGTTAAGATCAAGGATGGTATCACTGCTGGCTACAAAATATAACATCTATGTCACAGTTCGTCTTCCATACTCCCTGTCACTCTGTTCACCTGCCTGTCACTCTCTCTCAGTTCACTCCGGCCACTCCCAGTTCCACTTCCAGCTCTCAGCCCAGCCCCCTCTCTCTCACCACACTCTCCCTCCCTCACCTAATCAGCCTCATGCAGTGCACCTGTCTGCCACACCCACCTCATCAGCACAATCACTCTCACCTGCTCACTCTGCCGCACCTACACCCTGCAGTATTTAAACACCAGTTAGTCACACACTCACTGCCAGATCGTTCGTTGCATTTATGTCAGACCTTCCAGCAATTTCCCGTGGACTGATTTCCCGTTGCCCACCCTGCCTTGCCTGTGCCCCGGTCAACCACTCAGCCTTCTGTCCCCGATTCCCCTACCCACGGTTAGCCACCTTAGCCTTCTGTTTAGCCTCCACTTCCTCTGGTTTCCGTCTGCCTGTTTCCCAATGTGAGTCTTACCCTGCCTGTCTGTCTGCTGTGTGGTCAGCTTTAAATACAGGTGCATCTCAATAAATTAGAATATCATGGAAAAGTTTGTTTATTTCGATAATTCAATTCAAAAAGTGAAACTCATATATTATATAGATTCATTACACACAGAGTGAAATATTTCAAGCGTTTATTTCTTTTAATTTTGATGATTATGGCTTACAGCTAATGAAAACCCAAAATTCAGTATCTCAGAAAATTAGAATATTGTGAAAAAGTTCAATATTGTAGACTCATGATGTCCCACTCTAATCAGCTAATTAACCCAAAACACCTGCAAAGGCATGGAGTCTAATGGAGCAGTTGGTTCATGTTGCTTTCAGGCACATGGAGTCAAATGTGTACGTCTGTTGGATTCCATAGTGTTATGGAACAACTAGGACAAGTTTATCTACAATTTTACCCAAAAAAATGATGCCTGAAGAGTGAACATTGTGGGAATTCTGGCAACTTTAAAATATTTTAGCATTTTGAAGCTCCTCTCACTCTAACTATGACATCAAGTGCTCTAGGTCTGAACATTCCATCCAATACACACCCATTATAAAATCTGAAAAAGGCTTAAATTTTCCTGAAACTTAAACTCTGAAGTCATGAAATCTGTGCTAGCTGTCAAAATGCCCATTTGGCCCAATATAGTCCAGGGTTTTTTTCACGTTTTAAACCTCAAATAATTTTTTTACGTTAAAGTATGACGAGTCAGTCTGGGCCCAAAACGCATTCATCTCTATGGGGAAATTTCTCGCCGTTTTTTCCCGGTTCCCGTGGAAACCGCTGGGCGAATCTCTGAGAAAAGTCATAGCACACGATTCCCGAACCAGGCCGCATGTTTTGATGTATTTTGACGCATGTGCTTGCAACGCTGCAGCGGGAGTTACTTTTGTACGGAAGAAGGAGAATAAGAAGAAGATTAACCCGCAGGATTATATACTTTGTGCTGTTGCACAAGGCTTTACAGCCGTGTTGCTACACAGCCACACAGAATGACAAAAATAAACATGGATTTTAAAGCAGCAAAGTACAATTTACTGAAAAATACTTTTGTCATCGGGATTACAAATTGGATCTGCAATAGAAAAGACTGTTCCGTCCCCACTGATAGAAAGATTCAACTTAATTGTCCAGATTGATCCAAAACCTGGAAGACACCGGCAGGACATTTTTTCACTTAAGGTTCATCCTGGGTCAAATTAGGTTAATTTGGCACCATAGATTATTTTTCTTTTATTGTTAAATCATTATAACTAATCTGGCTACTCTGCTGTCAGGAAGCACCAATTTTGAAATCAATCGTCTTTTAGCTTTATAATTGAAGAAAAAAGAAAAACATTTATGGACTAAATAGAAAGTAAAGCTGAATTTTACACAATTTTCTACACTAAAGCGAATGTAGAAATTCTTTCTGTGAGATTATTTCAAATTGAATTGCCTTACTTGACCATGCTGCGAGCTTTATCGGGGTCCATGGCACTGACTGAGCCCACGGCCACCCCAACTGCAGAGTCTTCCTTCACCTCCATCAGATAGCTGGCTTTGTCGAACAGCGGAGGCTCATCCACGTCGTCCACAGCAATCCGGACCGTGGCCATGTCCTTGGAACCAGATATAAAACGAGGGTCCAGCTGTGTGTTCTCCACCTGGATCTCTACTGTGTATGACGGCTTTTTCTCAAAATCCAAAGGCTGCAGAGGCAAATATAAAAAAAGAAAAAAGAAACAGGGATTTAAAAGGATCATCTCTTTGGCACTGAGCATGTTTTATGCATTTGGTCAGAGATATTTCAATTAACATACCGTCCTGATCTGAGCTTGTGGCTGGTAAACCAAAACTAACCTTTAGTTAGCAATTCTTTATTAGAAATGATCAATCTGTCTTTACTAACGGGCCATGTACCACAGGCCTTCAAACTAGCTGTAATTAAACCTCTTCTTAAGAAACCTACTCTTGATCCAGAGGTGTTGGCTAACTATAGACCTATATCTAACCTTCCATTCCTCTCTAAGATCCTTGAGAAAGCAGTAGCAAATCAGCTGTGTGACTTTATGCATAACAATAGTTTATTTGATGATTTTCAACTCCGTGGTGGCATCAGCCATCTTTTATGCAGTGGTCTGCTGGAGCAGCAGCATCTCAGCAGCAGACAAGAAGAGACTCAACAAGCTTGTCAGATCCAATGTTAACCTGTCTACATGATTAGCACAGCTTTCCTGGAAAGGTGACCAAGGTTAAACTAACAAATACAACTGTTAATACCTTATGCTCTTGATGTTTTTGACCTGGTTTATGGGATTTACAAGGCCGTGCTGGGGTGTCCACTGGATACGGTGGAGGTGGTGGGAGACAGGAGGGTGATGGCCAAGCTGTCATCCCTGATGAACAACACCTCTCACCCCATGCAGGACACCCTGGCAGCTCTGTGCAGCTCCTTCACCACCGGCTGCTTCACCCCCGGTGTGTGAAGGAGAGGTACCGCAGGTCCTTCCTTCCTGCTGCTCCCCAGCAGACCACATGACCACATGACAATAATAACATGACAATAAAAACCTGTGCAATACATTACACATTACACTGTGCAATAATAGTTAAAAATAGTTAAAATAGTTGTTTTTTTCTCTGTCTGTAAATATAATATTTCAGTTATTGTTGTTTTTTTCTTTATTGCTTATTTATAATACTTGTTTTATTTTATTTTTATTTAAGTTTAACATCAAGAAGTTGCAGGTCATCCAGGTTTTTATGTCCTTAAGACATGCTTGAAGTTTAGAGAACTGGTTAGTTTCGTCTGGCATCTTCTAACCTGTTTCCTACTAATTGTTCCTGTCCCTCTCACATTAGTGATTAGCTCACAGTTAAGTCCTTCTCTCTCTCACCTTGCCGACAGTGATGACTCCCTCCTGTGTGTCTTTGTCAGTGGAGATGTCGAACATATCCATGCCGTCTCCACTAACGATGGTGAAGTACATCTCAGCGTTCTTCCCGATGTCTCTGTCAGTGGCTAGAACCCTCCCAACTGGAGTGCCAGACTTGGACGACTCAGTAACTATGAACTGGTGAATACCTGAAAACACAGGAAATACAATGATCTGCATGAAATAAGGCTGGTGCTGCTTTTATGGAACCTCGCTCCCTCAATATGGTTGGGATACCTTCCGGGGCAGGCCACCTCTCTGAATTCATTACTTTAATGGCCTGTTTACATTTTCTTCTCAGATAAAGTCACATTCAGAATGTCTTGAGCCCTGCCTGAGGACACGTAGCCCCCTCATTAATTTGAAATAATTAATGTGTTTATAGATTTATTATGATTAGTTCTACCATGGTGAACCACAGCAGGTAGTTGGCAGCTAGGTGGTTCATCCTACAAGATGTGGTTGTGCTGGGCTCCCGACTGGATTGAGGTAGGGTGTGGGCGGGACCTCGATACCGCAGCTCTACCCCCTTATCACTAATGCGCAGATTTGTGCTCCAAATGATAAAAATTGCAAAATAACATTTGATTTCTGTGAGTTGGCCCAATGTAAATAACAATGATCTACATTCATTTTGACAAGCTCTAATGTTAGTAGGAGTATCTCACTTTCAAGCTTCACATTGGTTTACGAATGATTTTAGTGGCTACACTCAAATCGGTCAAGGTGAAGCCCTAGCAAAATGACCCGGTCACACCAATGCCCGTAACCCTTTTTAATGATATTACAATAATAGCCATTGTGATCATCTTTCAAGTTTTAAAACTTTTATACAGTGTTGTGGCATCTGATAAACCTTTCAACTCATTAATCTGTTAACCCAACTGGATTTTGGTCTTAATCCCCATTTAAATGAACACCTTGAATATCTTGGTCAAAGATTATTATAACATTATAGCAATATCGATTGTTTCAAACCATGTATGAATGTATGAGCAACTGGGACACAATTCCTTGAATTGCTTAGTAATCTGAAAAAGATCACATAATGGCTCTGACAGAGCTTGAATCATAGAGCATAGATTTGTTGTTTTGCCATGTTCAGGCTGTGTAGCTCTTGATTTGAAGAGTAAAGACAGCATTTATGCTCTTTGTAACTGTTAGTAGAAAGGGTAGCAGCATAGATGGGAAATCAATTGTCTAACAAATCCATGTCCACAAACTTAAAGGTGCCTTGTTGAGTTTTCTTGTAGACAAACAACTTGATGTTTTGATCCAGTTCTCCTCACCAAAACACATGATGTGTATCATTGTGGTCTATAAAACAAAAAGTGACTTTAATGATTTTCATCAAAACACTGGAGCTCCCAGAATGCCTCACCACTCCCCCAGGTGTGAGTGTTTAAGCCACCTAATTGAGGAAGGACTTAAGGGCTGCAGGAAACAGACGAGGCGAGCAGAGGGAGAGAGCACATGGCTGGAAGGAGCATTGAAAGCACACATGGACTGAATGGCTGCCTAAGGGAGAGGACAGAACCCGACGAGGAGGAACATAAAGGAAGAAGGCCCGGTAGCCGGTGGAACCGAGGACACTTTAAGTTGACTCTTATTTCTAACATACAGTGGGTACGGAAAGTATTCAGACCCCTTTAAATTTTTCACCCTTTGTTTCATTGCAGCCATTTGCTAAAATCGAAAAAGTTCATTTTTTTTCGCATTAATGTACACTCAGCAACCCATCTTGACAGAAAAAAACAGAAATGTAGAAATTTTTGCAAATTTATTAAAAAAGAAAAACTGAAATATCACATGGTCATAAGTATTCAGACCCTTTGCTGTGACACTCATATTTAACTCACATGCTGTCCATTTCTTCTGATCCTCCTTGAGATGGTTCTACTCCTTCATTGGAGTCCAGCTGTGTTTAATTAAACTGATTGGACTTGATTAGGAAAGGCACACAACAGGTTTTCTGTTTTTTTCTGTCAAGATGGGTTGCTGAGTGTACATTAATGCGAAAAAAAATGAACTTTTTCGATTTTAGCAAATGGCTGCAATGAAACAAAGAGTGAAAAATTTAAAGGGGTCTGAATACTTTCCGTACCCACTGTATTTCAGTTTAACAAACCCTTATCTCCGCTTTGTGTTGTTTTGCACTTTTGTTTGGATAGAAGAGCTACCTAAGTTGTTAAATTAGTAAAGAATAAAGCTTCATTTTTTCTGGGGACCTTTTGCTTTTTGCCTGTTTTTTGTTCAATCCCTTGCACCACCCCACCCTAGCCGCACTTGTAACCTCTCACGACGTTACAACAGTCATAGATCTTTGTATGAAGGTCTCTTGATGACTTTGCCATCCTGAAGGCTGTTTTGCTGCGGCTTTATTCTTTTTATTTTATATTTGTGGTAGATACAATTTCATTTGTCAATGATCCACTACTTTTTCATTTGCATATTGCTGTATTTTGACCAAAGGGGTTGTCTCAGAAATCCCTCTCAAGGTTTTTCAGTTTTTTGGGGGAATTTTTTTCTGTCCATGAAATGGACAATGTCGGAATTCCAGTACTATAATTCTGGGATTAAAAGATTCACAAATACGCCTGATTTAAAATAAAAGCTAAAAGAATCCCAACCTGAGTCAGTGAGTAGAGACTGACTGGTATTGATGAACAACATTCAATTCAGTTTATTTTGTATAGCCCAGAATTACAAATGTGCCTCAGAGGGCTTTACAATCTGTGCACATGTGACATCCTCTGTCCTTCCCTCACATCGGCACAGGAAAAACTCCCCTAAAAAACCCCTTTAACAGGGAGAAAAAAGGAAGAAACCTCTGGGAGAACGACAGAGGAGGGATCCTTCTCCCAGGATGGACAGAATGCAATAGATGTCATGTGTACATTGATAACTCCCCCTTTTATATGGTGAGTCAGTGAGAGAAGGTAAAACAGTGCATAGGAAATGGAAACAACACATAAACCTATACAAAGTCATTGACAAAGTTTGTCTCTACTTGAATTAAATCAAATGACAGCACAAATGCTGAATGAAGAAACAACATCTTTCTCCTGTCTAAGAACGTCATATGAAAGGTTAGACGGGTCGACAGCAAGAACAACAGAAGCCTTCTTGGTCCAAAAAAAGTAAATGCTGATGGAAGCCAGGCGCTGGAACAAAGTTTCTCCGCCAGACTGCTGACTATCATTTAAAAAAGTATTTCAATTTATTTTTTTACTTGTGATGTACTCCTTTGTGCTCTGTAATAGGCTAACATTGTGCTTTACCATCAGTTTTTTGTCATGTTTGAGATGGTCGTTGCTAAGAGTTTGCTCCTCATTGTGAAACACACACACACACAGCCACTCCTATATGAAAATAGCAGCTTGTTTGAGTCACTGAATGGAGTCAAAGCACACAAACATGGTAACATGAATGCAAGATAAGATGTCACTCTGCTGTATGAACCTGAGGCGCTTCCATATCAGGGATCTTTTCTTTGCTCAGATGTGTGTGCGTGTTGGTGTGTGTTTGTGTGCCTGCATACATTCCATCTTGGGAATTTAGTGGTGTGAATAAATTACTTGGGTGAGTTATTACATGCTGCTGTGACACAGCAAGCCTCATACATCCTGGCAGCTAGGCAGTGGTCAACTTGCCACTGTTTTGGTATACTTATATACTGTGTATGTGTGTAGCTGGAGAGAGTGAGATGAAGAATGTGCTAATGTGAATACACAGTTAACGCATTATCACGGCTGTCATCCACTATTTTATTTAACACAAAATAATAAAACAAACTTCATTACACATATTTACTCGTGTAAATATACTTCTTTGAAATTGGCCTAGTTTCCAGCAATCTGTTCACTTTGAGACACAGAAAAGAACCGGAACATTGAACTAATTAAAACTGTGTTTCAAAGCTGAAACCAAACTAAATCAACGACCAACCATCGACATACCAAACCAAACCCAGCCTACACAGCCAACCCATACCAAATGAACCGAGCCAAACCAAACTAACAAACCAAACCAAAAGAGTCAGACCAAGCCAAACTAACCAAAGCCCAACAAACACACCAAGCCAAACCAAATTCAACTAACAAGTCAAACTAAACCCAACAGGCCATACAAAGCCAAGCCAAGTCATACTAACAAACCAAACAATCCTGGCCAAACCAAACCGATCAGTCCAAAGCGAACAAAACCAAAACACAAATCATGCAAAAGAAAACAAGGTCATACTAAGTGAAGCAATGTGACAACAAAAAAAATAAACATAAACTGACAAACATGGAAGACAGACTTAAAAAACAGACATTCAGAATATAACATAAAGCAGTTACAATGATGAAATTATAAGGAAAGGAAATTGTGTGTGTGTGTGTGTGTGTGTGTGTGTGTGTGTGTGTGTGTGTGTGTGTGTGTGTGTGTGTGTGTGTGTGTGTGTGTGTGTGTGTGTGTGTGTGTGTGTGTGTGTGTGTGTGTGTGTGTGTGTGTGTGTGTGTGTGTGTGTGTGTGTGTGTGTGTGTGTGTAAAATAATTAAATATAAAAACGGGGTGGGGGTAAAATAATTAAATATAAATTGAAAAAACAATCATAGTATTGGATATCATATAATCAGAATCAGCTTTATTTGCCAAGTATGCTTACGTGTACAAGGAATTTTTCTCTTAGCGTAAATACATAGAAATAGACATATAAAAACTGAAACAAGGACAGCTGGTGGGATAAGGGAGGCATAAACATTTAACTTATATATACAAGTATAGTATATATATATATATACAAAAGTACGTATATAAACATAAAAACACAACAACAATGAAATGGAAGTACTAGAACAGAATGGAGGTAATTGTGCAATGGAGGTGCTATTGTAGAATGTCAGATTAATTTTTCATCAGAGTGATGGCCAGAGGAAAGAAGCTGTTCTGGTGTCTGGTTGTTTTGGCGGACAGTGCTCTGTAGCGCCTACCAGAGGGGAGGAGTTGGAACTGGTTGTGTGTGATGGGTCTGCAAAGATGTCTCCTGCCCGTTTCCTGATTCTTGAGTTGTACAAGTCCTGTATGGAGGGCAGGCTGGCACCAATGAGTCTCTCTGCAGACCTGACAGTCCGTTGCAGTCTGTTCCTGTCCAGTTTGTTGGCCGATCCAAACCAGACAGTGATGGAACAGCAGAGAACAGACTGGATGATGGCGGAGTAGAACTGAGTCAGCAGCTCCTGAGGCAGGTTGTACTTCCTGGGCCTTTTTTCTGATGGTGTCGACATTGGAGGCCCACTTTAGGTCCGATTTCTTCATCCACATTTCTTCAGCCACAATAAAGCTAGCTTTCACAGCTGAATCATTTTTGGCTGTAGCTTTTGTAAATATATTCTGCTGCAATTGCAGTCTGCCTTTGAATTTTTGGACAATTTGATGTCTGTTCTTGGAGGCTAAATTTAGAATACTTGGCTCCGTGTTTGGTGTCAAAATGCCGATGTAAATTGTATTCCTTCATCACCGACACTGCCTCATAACACATGAGGCAGTGAATTCATGTTTGAAGCACAAACATGAATTCGCTTTCCCATCTTTCATTAAATTGCCTTCCCTCTGCATCAATTTTTCTCTTCTTGGACATTTTGGGATTATTATTATTATTTAGTCAAACGCCGATATGGAAACACTGCCATCTAGCAGCAGGATGCCGTTATTTCGCGGGTCACATAATTGACATGCATTGTGGGAGATGTAGTTTATGGTCACTGTACACTGTAAAGCACCATAAACTTTTATTTTAAGACAATCATATGCCTTTCAAGCTCTCGCAGGCCACATAAAATGACGTGGCGGGCCGGATTTGGCCCGCGGGCCTTGAGTTTGACACATGTGCCTTAAGGTAATGTAACAACACGAAAGTCTCTTTCTAGAGCCAGTGTTTAGTTTGTCCTTTCTGGGACCTTTCTGCTGTAGAAACATGGTGGTGCAACATTGAGAACTCTGGGAAGAGGACCCCCTATGTAGATACAAATGGCTTTTTCTAAGCTAACAAAAACGCTTTTAGTTGCAGTTCATTATACACTAATGAAAACATAGTTTTGAAAATCCTATTCCATTTCTGCCAATTAATCCCTATAAATGTTACACACTGTTCCTTTAACAAGATGTGGGAAAACATAAGAGCTCCCCTGCCTTCTGAACTCTGAGTGTTTTTCATTGATATGCTGTTGTCTTACTCTGAGTGAAGCGGGGAGGGTTGTCGTTGACATCAGTGAGGGTTATGTTAACCATGGTGGTTCCAGTGAGCCCTCCTCTCTGTCCAGCCATATCTTTAGCTTCAATCACCACCTGATAGTGCTCCCTCTGCTCGCGGTCCATGTCCCCAGGACCCAAAGCTGTCCGGATCACACCTGAACAAAAGTAACACATGCTTTTGAATTATGCTCTGCATTTTCTCTTTTCACATTGCTTTGTCTTCATTCTCAGCCCCCCTTTTACCAAAATCCTATAAAATGTATTTGTTAAGGTGAAACTTAGGGTTACACAGCTGACCTACCTGTGTTTTTTTTGTTTTTTTTGTGGGCTGAATGAGAAGAGAATCTGCTATCTGTATCTTTTTACACAGCAGATGAAATCAGGCACCGACAACGGTAGTTCATAATCATCCGATATGGAAGTGGCAGACTTGGATTAACACATGATTACACACACACTAGTCAAAACACACACACTAGTCAAAAGTGAGGGGAAAAAGCAGAAAAGAAACTGGTCTTGTGAAGATGGATATCAATCATATGTGTGTTCATTAAGTTCATAGCTGGACTCAGGACTTGCTCAGCCAAGCTTCACATAAAGACTGGAAACATTTGGATACAGCTAGGCTCTGTCCAACGTAAAAGAGTGCTCAAGAATTCATATACATAAAAAAACTCAAATTAAAATGCTAAATTTCAATGACCAGTTACATCTGAATATCACCACACCAATCACTACACATCAACAGGTAGAGAAAAACATGTTTGCCAGTGTAATGTTCTCTAACAATCACGAAATGTATCGTTTTTCAAAGGTAAAGTGGGAGGCAACGCAGCACAAGTAAAAGCTCCAAAGTGGGTGGTGAGGAAATATGATCTTGTATCCTTTAATTATTGTGTCATAATGGCAAGCAGTGATGGTGAGGCTAAGCAGAATATTTATTTTGGTCATTTAATCTGACAGTGGCATTATTTACAGCCAAGTTTATTTTTTCTCCTTTTTCTTTTCACCCCAACAGGTGCATCATGCCATACACTGCCACCCACTGGCCAGCCATTGTAAGTGCAACACAAATTTCCCATACCCAAAATAGCCAACGGATGGCCAATAACACAGAGTAGCTCAGGGATATTTTGCCAATCTTTCTCTACTAGAAGATCCTTGCATGTGTGAAAACTTAAACAGGGTAAAACAGTGGTTAGGAGGGATATTACTCAAATTATAAACTTAACTTAACGGACATTTCCACAGTGGCCTACTAATTTTTGCTGCTCACAACACTCATACTTTATGAAATCCTGTTTTCATAAATTAATGATTTCAGTTTCACTTAATCATACTTGAGCTACTGTCAATTAAACTTCATGCAAAAGTTACATATTAATGTGTGCTTAGTTTCAGTTAGTCACTTAAGAACAGTCAAAATTAAGGACATACAAATACTGTTATATGAGCCTGATTCAAATAAAGTTCTCTCTACAGTAAGGGTAAATGGAATTAGAATTTAGAGTATGTTCGTCAAGTGAGATTTTTGATTAACAAAACAGCTGGCCAAAGAGATGCATTCTTGTGAAGTTTGTCCATGTGTGTTTGGATACTTTGTTTCCTAAAGAATGAAAAAGTTACAAGATATAATATTTCTCATGTTTATATCTATCGGCATCTTATGTGCTATTGAGTTGTGTACTGGAATTAATAGCCAACAACTCCATCACATGGAATGGGATTTAAAGAATGATTTTGTCAGACATACCTGTGTTTGGGTCCACAGAGAAGTACGGGTGTCCCTGGCTGATGCTGTAGACCAGTTTTGCACTACTCCCATACATACTATCATCAGCATCTGTAGCTGTTACTTGGATCACTGATGTACCTGAGAGATACACATAGACATGGCTATCACTGAAAAATATCACAAGATGTGGGTTATCTCTATGATGTTTTAATAAAAAGATAAATATTGAAAGTGATAAGAACGAAAACAAACATCCTAACTCTCGTACAGTTTTCCTTACCAATAACAGACCGCTCAGGCACACTGCTGGTGTAAACTTCTTTGTTGAACTTAGGCTCGTTATCATTGATGTCGTGGAGTTTGACAGTGAACTCAGTCTCTGGCTCCAGCTTTTGACCTGTCTGTTTGTTGACCACTGTGGCTCTGAGGATATAAAAAGCCTTCTCCTCACGATCCAGGCGGCGAGTGGCGTGCAGGTCCCCGATGTTCTCATCGATGACAAAGATGGTGCCGGCCCCTTCGCCAGACAGAACGTACTTGACTAAGCCATTTCCGTAGTCCTGATCCGACTGGAGCTGCAGAGGGACACACACAGAGAGGCTTTTTTTTATATATCTTCTAACAAGTACAGTGTGTGTATTAGAGACAGATATATCTTCTTCCTCTGAGTCTCAGAGCTCCATTGTTGTTAAAAATGCATCAGTGAGCCTCACTGTCCCACTGAGTTCCTTCATTACCATGAAAAAACACTCTGTAACTAGTTGTAATTATTTTTTACTCCATACCTCATACACTTTCCTTCTGAAACAAATACTCACTAGAGCACCAAATGTGAATTTTTACAAGCTACTGCTAACCTGTGCGGTTCACCAGCATTCTACTTCCTCAGTGGACTGAAATGAATCAACGCAATGAGCCAATTAATACATGTACAGTACAAGAGCATCTTAAACATAAACCAGACAAAAGTATAGTGCAGAGGCAAGTTACTACGAAAACAATAATTGCAACAGACTAATACGAATATAATAAGTGCTACAAGCTACTACGAATAGGATAAGTGCAGTAAACAAATACAAATTCACTAAGTGCAGCGAACTGATACAAAACAGTAAGCAACAACTAATACGAGTGCAGCAACAACTAATAACAGTGCAGATGAGCCAATTAATACATGTACAGTACCTCTGGTCATTTTTAATTTCCTGTGCCAGTGAGGCGCATGTAATTCTACAGCTCTATTAGAGTTTAGGGACAAAAAAAGACATGGCGGTTCAGCCTAATCAGAGCCAATTAATTTTTTTTTTTTAATGTAAACTCTCTGTGTATGCGGAAAGAGCTTCCTGGTGGTACATGGATGGACGGAAAAGAAGATACACAGTCTAGTGGATGATGGTGGCAGGTTTATATAAGACAGAAGCAAAGAAGAGGACCAAAAGTCAGCTCAAGACTGAGAAACAAAACAAAAAATCTTCTGAAGGGAAAAACTGCCACTGCAAATGAAGAGAGAGCAGCAGAAAGCCAGAGTTTGTGTTGCGCCTGAAGAAATAAACATCAATCGGATCTGCTGTGAGCTCTGCTGCTTTGACTTTGATACCTGCAGCAATAACCCGGCTCGCTCTCTCTCGCCTCTTGTCTTTGTCTGTATCTCTCTACCTAAAGTTGCTCGCTGTTCACCTTTCATCCCTGCCTCTCTCCTCCAGGCCAGGTGTTGGGGTGAAGCCTTTGATTACATGTGTGTGTGAGTGAACTATTGTAGCTGATACTTCTCCTACTACAACCTGTCGAGGGTGTGAGCTACTTACAAACACTGGCTTATGGCACAAACCATAAACCTGAACTACATTTAAATCAAATTTTATCAAATTCCACACAACTATACATACTGTATGTCCTATTTGTGTTTTAGCTCTGACTAGAGCCCCTATACCTCATTGGTAGGCCAATTATCATTCAGATAATCTGAATATGATTGTCATTTATAGAAATGACTGGGTGGCTGGATAATTGCTGTGTAATTAAGTAAGTTAAGTTATCATGCAAGTGATGGTTTGAATTTCAGTAATATAAAAAACGAGACTAAAAATCATCCACCATGCTAACTGCTCTGTGATTTCACTGGTAATGAAGTATTTTGACCTGATGATGACAAAAGATTTAAGTCAGGGGACTACTACAACCAGGATTTATCCTCTGGCACCCATGGTTATCTGGATGAAAAAAAAATATGAAAAAATAACTTGTTCTATTTCAAGTTAAACATAAAGCAGATTTTACTTAATAGCAACCAAAGACGGAAGAATTTCCATTATTTCTTTTAAACAGTGAGATTCAAAACAACACCACTGCAACTTCACCCGTTCTAACTCCTAAAACTAAAAATGTAGTCAGTGAGTCAAATATATAGACGCTTTTTTGTGTCTTCAGAAACCAGTGATGTGCTCTGAAAACATTTGCAGCCACTATATTGTATATATATTTCATATAGTCTCCTCTCCTGTCGCACCTTCTTTCCCTTCTACCTTTGAGAAGATTTAGGAACATAAATTTCAAAGACAATTTTTCTTGAGCCTTTGAGCCAAAGAGACTGATGCAGACGCAGTGATAATACAGTGTGTCTGATGAAAACATATGAGGAATAAACACTATGACAATGATCATAATGTCATTGATCACACTCAAAGTAAAAGCACATAAAGTATCTTAATATGCCGTCTTTCCTTTCTTTTCTGTGAGGTAAAATTACTCTTACCGTCAATAGAGTCTTGTGGCTTTCAAGAGACTGACATAATGGTTCCAGTTCCCCGTCAGCCCTTTCCGACGGGGAACTAAAGCTGTTATGTTGCTCTCCTCAAACTCACCAGATTCGCTTGACAAAAACACTAACCATATCAGCTATTTCAAAGAGAAATTCCAGACGTCCTTCTCCCCAGCAACGTTTTCCAGCTCCTCCTAGGGAACCCCGAGGCGTTCCCAGGCGAGACTAGATATGTAATCTCTCCAGCGTGTTGTGGGTCAACCCTGGGGCCTCTACCCAGTTGGATGTGCCCGGAACACCCCTAAAGGGAGGCTTCCAGGAGGCATCCTGATCAGATGCCCAAACCACCTCAACTATCCACCCTCCGAAGGAGCTCATTTCGGCCGCTTGTATCAGCAATCTCATTCTTTCGGTCACTACCCAAAGCTCATGACCATAGATGAGGGTCAAAACGTAGATGGACTGGTAAATTGACAGCTTCGCCTTATGGCTCAGCTCCTTCTTCACCACAATGGTCCGGTACAACGCCTGCATCACAGCTGACGCTGCAACGAACCGCCTGTCCATCTCAAGCTATATTTTGCCCTCACTCCTGAACAAGACCCCGAGATACTTGAATTCCCTCGCTTGGGGCAGTGACTCACTACCAACCCAGAGTGTGCAATCCACCGTTTTCAGGCAGAGAACCATGGCCTCAAGCCTGGAGGTACTGACTGTCATCCCGACCGCTTCGCATTCAGCTGAAAACTGCCCCAGTGCGCGCTGAAGATCACGTTTTGAGGTAGCCAAAAAAACCACATCATCTGCAAATACCGGACACTCTCCTCCCCCCGGCTGCGCCTTAAAATCCTATCCATGAAAATCCTAAACAGGACCGGTGACAAGGGACAACCCTGGTGGAGGCCAACATGCACTGGAAAGGTGTTTGACTTTGTGCCGAGTATCCGAACACAGCTCTAACTTTGGTCATACAAGGACAGTATGGCTCGTAGTAACAACCCTGGTACCCCATTTTACCTCAGTACTCCCCAGGGGACATGGTCTTAGGCCTTCTCCAAGTCCACAAAACAATGCAAAGTATTTTGGGGGCATTATTGCCTAGTTGAGGGAGAAAATTGTGTCAAGAAAGTTCAACTTAAAAAAAACAACTAACAAACTTAATTACATGGTCATATATGAACAGGTTTTTATATGATATTTGACCTCTGCATTTAACCCATCCTGCTCCTCCAATGAATCGCCACCTTAACGTTGTGGAGGGTTTGTGTGCCCCAGTGAGTCTGAGAGCTGTGTTGTCGGGGGCAATAGCTCGTGGTAGGGTCTCTCAATGCAAAGTGGTCTCAGAGGAGGGGCCACACTAAGAGAGATTCACAGACCCTGATGAATCGGCCAGAAAAGGGATGTCGCACCTCGCCAGCGGGAAATATTGGTAGGTATATGCTGTATAGTTGCATGAATCCTGATGACAACTTAAACGTAACCTAAAACTAGATACTACCATAGACTACATTACATGTATCTAAAAACACCACCGCACAAAGAACCCTAAATCTATTCATAGTTTTCAGTCACGTGACCTGCGCGGCAACCTGAAGGGCAAAAGAACAGGCCAAAATGGCGGCTAACACTGGATTCTCCATAGAGAACAAGCCGGTAAATTTTCCACCTGTTTCAATCCACAAATGTTTGAAATACCTTTCCACTGAAGAAAGACAAAGATATCAGATCAAACTGTATGTTTTGGGCACTTGCGATCTATAGACAGCACCTGTCGCCATTTTTCAGTCAATTAAATCCGCCACGTCCCAGCCCGAGCTTCACGTGTTAGCGATGTTTACATCTATCTTTTGGATAAACTTACCTCACCTTACTGTCGCCAGAATGAAAGCGTACAATAGTGTTTACAACTCCTATTTTAGCAACATCATATGATAAAACGAAATGATCTGAAGACAAGGGCTGTTACTGTGGGGAGCCTGTCCTGCATAATAACGACGGACCAGAGTGTAAATCATGAATCTGTAAAAGACGGTACCTTCACAATAGTTGTTTAAAGCTTGACGCCACACATTATAAAATATAAAGCTGTAAATGCAACGACTGTATGCAGTAGAAAGTTTAACTAAAGACTGATAACAGAAAGAAACTGCACATATACGTTTGAGGAGGTTTATTCAACACAGGACGCATACTTTCTGAAATATATACATGCATATTTTCAGCAGATATGATAGCTGATAATTACCTGCTTCTCATAACCAATACTGATAAGATAAATGATAATTTTACATTCCTGCATTTTGAAAATAAGTAGACATAACCTGTAGCTTCTGCACACCTTCGGGGAAGAAAGGCTCAGATGTACTGAGCAAAAATGGATGATTTAATTCCAACTGAATCAAATCTAACTGACATCATTGTCGATTTTTTTCTAGATTAATCAATTACTTGTTTGGTCTATAAAATATAAGAAATGGTGAAAATGTTTATGTCTTTCTCTCTTTATCCTCTTTTGGTGGCTGTGTGTGTGAGGAGACGGATGGAACCCAGTTAGGGTACAACGGGTCATCAGATTTAACACCTACAAAGATAGAAGATAGTTTATGTCCAACAAGTTAAACAAAACATAAGTTAAAGGTTTGATACCAATTCTGATACCTGTTAAAATCCCCCTCCCTTAATACAACTGCTGATAACTCTTCAGACTGGTAGTTAACCTTTACTATTACCTTCATTATATTACAACCTCAGTTCCCAAAACGTTGAGTTGCTGTGTAAAACGTAAATGAAAGTGTCTATTTTTACAAAAAATATATGTTTATTAGTCTGAGCATTAGCTCAACATTGTCTCTGTACTCTATTCAGTTGAAAATAAGTACTCAAGGATTTGCAAATCATTGCGTTGTGAGCTTATTTAAGTCTAACAGATCATCCCAACTCTCTAGCTAACGATAGTTAACATTTAGCGCAGCTCATCAAAGCCACTGAAGTTGGTTGCCTCGGTTTACGACAGCAAACCATGTCAGAACAATTACGTAAAGACATGACTCATTGCTAAAAATACAAAAACATACTTAACATACTCTGTGTTTACTTGATCTTACCTTTCATGAAGTGTTCGCTGAAAATATGCGTATACTTTGAAGGATGCCATCGTTCGCCCTCCACCGGGACGGAGGCATGTTTAATGGAACAAATCCACAATGTCCTCTTTTCAGGGTTTTATTTCTTGGACGGGATTCTGTAGATACACGGCCCAGGCTTGTCTCCTCATCCGTTTTGCATTTGATAGCACAACAACTATCCCGTATTTTGACGAAACAACATAAATCACTCGCTTCGTAAGCTGGTGGGCAGCGGAGGACAGCGATGTATTGCCCTCCAAGGGGCGTTCCCCTAAGGACGTTACGTCACGTGGAAACTATGATTAGCTAATGAAGGCCGATAGCTACATGTTGTAAATGACTCGATTCCTCTGACACAAACGGTTTATCACTTAGCAGTACTGTCTCTCTGAGTCTCACTCAACTCGAACATCAAATATGCAGGTTGTGCAAAAAACTGGCAACGACACTCTCTCTCACTCACTCTCTCTCTCTCTCTCTGTCTCTCTCATTCTCTCTCTCTCCTTCCCTCTCTCAGTGTCTCTCTCTCCCTCTCTCACCCCCCTTTTCTATCTGGCAACATTGCGGCTGCTAACTCTCCTGGACTAATGAACTAGGGACTGCCAGTTTTCATGATTTAACATCTTTATGTTTGACAACCATTGCAGCTGGGCTGCTTACTTGGCTCAACTAACAAAAAGGTGAACGCCACATTGCTATAGTGGTACCGGGTGCGGTTGTAAAGCTCGACTATCGTTTTTGCATTAAATATGAGTGTCAGCTATGAATGGAAACTCTGCTTATGTCTTTATTTTTCTTCAATGATTCAACCTGCAGTCTTTCAGCATTTCACTCTTTGCTCCTCAATACACTTTCTCTCCTGCTGCCCCTCAGCTCTTTGTCTTTTTATAGCTGACCTTGTTTTTTTCCCGTTGTGCTTTTGTTCTACCTGTCCCTCTTCTTCTACTAGTTTAACTACCTTTTAACACTGATTACTCTGAATACTGGTGTTTGTATCCATGGAGCTGGACTGGAATACAATCAACTCACCTGAGGTCCAAACTTGTTTGTTACAAGTTGTACTTGTATAACGCTTTTCTAGTCCTATAACCACTCAAAGCGCTTTAACGCTACATGTCATCATTCATCCATTCACACACATTCATACACTGATGGTAGGGGCTGACATGTAAGGTGCCACCTGCCCATCAGGACTCTAACTTATCATTCATACACTGCGGGAGCAGCCTGCAGGAGCAATTTGGTGTTAAGTGTTTTGCCCAAGGACACATCGACATGGACTAGCAGAGCCAGGGATCGAACAGCCAATCTTCTGAATTGCGGACGACCCTGCTCTACCACTGAGCCATAGTCACACTCTGAAAAAAATCATGCTCATGTTTGATTATGCTAAACACCATCCCTGCTAATCTGTCTCTAAACCATATTTTAGACACCAACGCATATCTGAAGCACCCAGCAAACCCCCTGCGTGAGGACACCTCAGCAGGGAGAAAAGTATGCTGACTCTGTCTTGCTTCTCTCTGATATTACCTCTTTCATGGCAAACTCCTGTTTGTTTTCGAAGCTTACTTTGTTTTGTGCTGCTGTCAGACAGCAGACTTCAGACAGAGTAGCACAATAGCTCACGCCATCTGGCTACTGATCAAACAGCACAGCTCCAACTATTACGTGTTGCACTGTAAGCTAACTTCACCAATAGAATTTCCCTGTATTAAAAATATCAGCTAGTTTGATGGCAAATTCCTACATTACCCCACAATCTCTACACAAGGTAAGTGAAGATTATAGACCTATTATTATTATTATTATTAGTGCAATAATACATCAGCCAAGTGAAGCCCTTAATGAAGCTTTAGTAAGGGCCTAAAAAAATTGAGATTTTGTAAATATATATATTTTTTTCTTCAAATAATTTCTATGTCGCACATTGTGCTTATTGTATTAACTTGTGTATGTTGATAGATTTCCAGTCATTCATTTAGTAATCAATACTTTCAAAATGCCTCAGAAACTCCACATTCAGACAAGCACAACACTCGCATTTATAATCTACCAGGCAAAAGATGGCCCTGAAAAAAACAGTGGCTTTGATCAGTTCTAGGTTATGATAAATAGCATGTACAAAAAACATCTTTAACCTCTTAAAAGTCAGACAGCTCGCCAGCAGGCCTGGCCACATTACTGTCTTTGAGAGGCTGGAGCCGGTTCAGTTTGACACCATTTTTGAAACTTGATGTCACTTTTTAAAATGATCTGTGGTGACCTATAGGATAATCAAAGCATCATGAAACTTTTCAACCACAAACTACAGGACCAAGTGGTTTCAGATGATGTGTGGCTTTTTTAGGTATATCAACATTAAGGGGGTTTCTGAGCAATTATTGCTATCAAACCGCCAAAGAATGCAATTCTTTCAGAAATCACCAAATTTTAACAGTTACCAAATAACAGCAGGTTTTTTCTTAGGTGTTCCTCAAGGTCTTAGTGTCTCAATGTGGTATTTTGTATTTGTATTTGCATTAATTCTTGAGGAGTCAATTTTTTTTTTAAGTTGCACCAAATCTGTGTAACAAATGGTATGAACCCAAAAAATGCTGCAACATCATAGCTATCATATACATCCATCATAGTGTTCTAAGCCCTTACTTACTTTCACAAAATGTTTTATTAATTAATCTATATTTCTGATTTATGACTAGAAAAATTTGACACACAATGAGCTGCCTCTTAAATGAATCTTTCCAGCTTTGAGAGAATGTCCACCACTTTTATGTAATGAGAAATGGTGAATGGACACTACATGTCATTCCCCCATTCACACCCATTTATACATTGATGACAGAGGCTACAATGCAAGGTGCCACCTGTCCATCAGGACTATCTGACCATTCATACACTGTTGCACAGCTTACTGGAGCACTTTGTGGTTAAGTGTCTTGTTCAAGAACACATCAACATGGACTTACTCCTCTGATTGAAAGACAACCAGCTCACCACTGAACAATTGCCCCATATATGGCATATACTGTTGATCTTTTATCTACTCCTGAACATCCCCTGTTCAGAGCTTGTTTTTGCTTTGGTGACAAGTTCCTGGACTAAATTGTGGCACTACTCAGGGGATAGTGCATGATTAGCAGAACTATCCTCAAGAACATCAGTAACCACCATCTGGGAAAATCAGTAACAATGTTGTCTGTTCCAGAACAGCTTAACTCACTTGCCCACCAAACAGTGCATAGAAATGACATAGTCGACTACTTGAGCGTTAAACATTATAAGTTTCAGTGCAAACACAAGGACAAAGTTAGTAGCAGACGTTTACAAGTCCCTAAAAGGTCAAGTCATGGGAAGCCTCAGGTCATAGATTGGTAAATTCCAGCAGTTGAACATTTGATGATATGATATATATTTGGGTGAAATTTCCCTTTAAAATAAAATATATATGTAAATGTGTTTCTGGCTTTTAAAGCGTGGAAAATACTAAGAGAGAAATAATTTGATATGTGGATATTTTTGGAAATGGGGGGATAGTATTGATATGTACAGTCTAGGCAACAAATGATACAGAAGCTATTATATATACTACTACTATATATGAGTACCTATTATACTTGCATTAAAATGTGTTTTTGGTGATCCTATTTCAATCAGAAAGTTCTTGAACGCAAGAATGTACAGATCCAATGACCAAGAAACCTCTGGATGTGGAATAGTTTGGTCAGAAGTTGTCGCTTTAGACTGTGCATAGCTGTGTTCCACCAGTAAATCCGTAGAAGTAGAGGTTGCAAGCTGGAAACCAAACAGGTTGCCTTGGCCATCTAACCCATCTATGAGAGATAAAATCGACAGAAGTCTTTAGAATTTGTTGCATTGGGTAAGTTTGAATTGTTCTTTCAAATCAGCTAATAAGTGTGTTTCGTGTCTTGTTTGACACGAAACACACTTATTAGTCTTTGTCCAAAGACTTTGTCCAACGACGAAGACAAACATTATGGGAACATCCGGAACGACGGCAAAAGCAGAACCAGCAGATCAGATACGTGCGTTAAATGTTCGCTACGTCAACAATACGGCAAAGGTGTTCAAATTTTGCTGTTTCCAACCATACAGCTTTTCTAAAGCAATACTTCAAAATGCTCATAAAGTATGTGGAAACACGGCTTATGTTAGGATTAAGAGATGATTATAATGTATGCTATTTTAAATTACTCCGGTGCTGTAAAGCTTTAAAGCGAGCCTATGGAACAGGACTTAGTAATATCAGTTTTTACATAGTCTGCCAATGGTAGCCATAAAGATCCTCACACTAGACCAGGTTAGGCTGTAGCAGTGAGAGTTCAACTTTTCATTTGTAAAAGAGAAACTATGGTATCTCCTTTCAAAAGTTACAGAATCTAAAAGCTAACAGTGTTATCTGTATACATCTTCAAATGAGAACTAGATTAGAGTTCTTCACTGGGGTTTTCAAAGCAGTGACTTACCTTAGGTTAGCACAGCAAGCTAATCAATGAACCTATGAATAATGTGAAAGCCAGCCTTAGCTGAGTCAATTTTAGCTGTGCTGTGAAGATTGGATATAACTGAAGGGGTTATTCTGGATTTTAAGAAGTTTCCTTCCGTGTTCTGCTAGTTAAATTAGGAACTATCAAAGCCACAAGACTTCATTGACAAAAAAACAATAACTTTACCTCACAGAACACTGGAGTCGTCTCGATTGGTTAGTTTGTTTGTGTTATTGAGTGAATTTCAGATCTGAACTAATGTGGCATCCACACAGCAGTACATTGCTTTCGTGCTGGATCTCCTGTCTGCCTCTCCAAACAGGGAGCAACCAAACTGCAGTTACTGTAGGTTATACACAGTGACTATGGATAAAGAATATGTAGCAACGTCATCATGCAGAAAACTATGTCAGATCACATGGGAAAAACGTTTTTGAGGGTTTTGGGAAAATAGTTTTTTTATGCCCAAACATACATACTTCAAACAATGTCCAGATTTGAATTCATGCTGATCACAACTTGGAAGTTAAATAATGATATAAAAACCTCAAAACACAATGGTTATTAGCAGTTATATTCAGCAGGGCTGATTCAGTATGCTAGCAAGCACCAAAGTCATGAGCCAAATGTGTAAAGAGTGATTAACTTAGCATTCATTTATAGTAATAAAAGCTTGCAATGCAGAAAATAAGAGCAAACATCACAAATGAGTGTGTTTCTAACTAATCAAGTAGATTTCATTTGAATCCATATGGGACTAAGTCAGCATTCACTGTAACTAAAGTTCAAGGTAGTGGCACACCTCTTACCTTGCCAATGTACTGGTAGCCGCTTCCTGTATACTCCTCCTGGAGGGAAAACTGGTTCCACATCCAGCCTCGTCTCACTCTTTTGAGCAGATTCTCTCCTCTGACCTCTTTAGTTCCCTCTACACCATCTGTCTCTATTTGACGTCCACTCAAAGACCAAGCAGTCAGGGTCAGGCAAAGACAGAGCCATACAATGCCCTGTGAGATAGTCCTCATTTCTCTGAAGGAAGTGTAGGATGAACGGGTCACAAATGGTTTATCTTCCCAGCAGGATCACCTTGAATTGGGAGATGTTCTATCAGTCCAATCCTTTAGGTGTTGACTGACTGGGGAAGGAGCTGAAAAATAGGCAGAGAAACAGAAATGTGAACATGAACATTGCAAATGAGGTTCACATTCAATAAGATTGCATTGTGAGGGCAGTTTATGGGTTTCTTGGCACCTAAACTTCTTGCTGCAAGAGTGAATTTTCTCCTTATTTATAAGCAAGTGTATGGTAAACAAACAAAGTGTGGTAAACAGAGAGAGCAGACTGCTTTAACATAACAGCACAGTGATCTAAGGCTACATCCACACTACTATGTTATCATTTTAAAACGCATATATTTTACAACTTTTACTCCTAGTGTCCACACTACTCTGGAGTTTTAGAACCCTAAAACAGAGACGTTTGAAACACTTCCCAGTTTAAAAACTCCAGAGTTGTGCTGTAATGTGGACGAACAGAAACGGGAACTGCTAACAACAATGACGGAGACACCTGCGTTCGCTACCTGATTGGGTCATAGCATTCACTACGTGTTCTTCCCTGATTCGTCATGCCACTGTTAACAGCCGTTGCCGACCTTGTTGTCTATACTAGCAGCTGTTGTGTAGTAAAATTCTGCATTTTAGAACCTTACTAATGCCAACATCTTGAGGAGGCAAGCTTTTATTGGAGCGATTAGTTGGTGGAATGACCAGGGGCGTTATTAGGCCTATGGAGCGGACATAGTCCCGGTTTGAGGCTTTGAGGAGGGTTATGGACAAAAAACGAAAGACTTTCCTTTTCTTATCAATGCTTATTTTGTTTTACACAACTACTGTGAAGTCCACGCACAAAGTTCCCCTTATCCAAGACCCCTCCTACCTCACTGACCTGCTCCACTACCACACTGCTTACTGCAGCCTCCGCTTCACGGATTCCAACCTCCTGTCTCCACCACTTAGGATCAAGCACCAGACTTGGGGGAACAAAACCTTCTCCATAGCTGCCACTTCCTTCTGGAACCTTTTTACCAAACACGTTTGAGTTGACACCAATTTGTCCATGTTTATGTATGAATAATGTTGCGTGTTGTTTATTTTTAGCCTGTTGTTTCTATGATAAGTTTTACTATGTTAAGTGTCTTTTAGTACCCTGAAAATCACTCTTTAAATATAATGTATTATTATCAAATCAAATCGTCCAAGTACCTCGAATGAACCATACTGTAAAAAGTGAAAACTCAAATCAGACCCCTCACACAATTCCATGGAGAGTTTTCTAAATATCATGAACAATTTGTACACACACATAGTTTCTTTTCCCTGACACTGTTAAATATTCCCATTTACTATGGTTGTCTTTCCATAAACACAGTTTTCTTTTAACATGGCATCAAGAGGAGAACACATAAATGCACACCTACTCCTACTGCTCAGCTGTGCAGTCATTAGCGACACACAGAGAAAGATGTTTAACAAAAGCAAAAGAGTGGGACTATCATTCCAAATCAACACAGCAAAGGCAGAAATAACTGTAATAACAGCAGAGACACATAGCATTAAACCGGTGAGAAGATACTGACGATGTGGCATGTTATCTTAACGACTAATGAACACTAATGCTTTGTGGCGTACATTACTACATTATCAGAAGCAGGTTGCCCCGGACTTACAGTCGATGTGTATATTACAAGACACTTAACCCATTCACGTTGATGAAGGCTTGCCATCGGTGTGGACTGGATGTTGCATGAATGTTATGCAACATCTGAGGTGGCACCTTGATGGTAGCCTGTCATCAGTGTGTGAATGGGTGAATGATATGCCCAATATACTACTGACTGTAAGTCGCTTTGGATAAATGACTGTACATTCTGTAATGTAATGAACACTAATGCTTTGTTTACACTTGGAGCGATTAGCAAGAAGCTACAAGTCCTTTTCAATGGAAGCAGGTGGCATGGAGCTACCAACGTATGCCCGACAATCACTCTCTTATACCTTGTTTCCAGCAGCAGACCGCCATTTTCAGCTTTGATAAACCCAGTGATCGCTATGCCTGCTCTTCAGCACACAGCAGACGGACAGATTTGGAAAGTAGCTTGTGAAAATAGTGAAGCATCGAGCAGGTTTTTGGAGCTTTGGAGCATACAGCCAAATCAATTGACTGTAGGTCATACAAGTGGTTCAAATGGATGATTGGAAACTTGATAAAATTTAATTAATTTCTTTTGTGATAGCAAATCTTGGAGAGACTGGCTCAATGCTTGATGATTAAAATATACATTTTGACTTTCTTTGACCAACATTAAGTATATAGATACTGGTTTGGATTACGATCCAGGCTTAAATGTTTAATTATCAGATTTAGCAGATAAATCTTGATTTTTACTGACTTAATAGTTATTAGTTCAATGGCAGAAAGGTTTAGGCCATATTTACAGAGCATTTCTTACTTTGCTCACACCAGATAAATGTCACATTTAGTAGGATTCAGAAATAATTTGCTGCTCATGAAGGAAAAAACTACATGATCATGAACCGATTGATTTAAGTAAGTTATCAACTAACTGTACTCATTGTGCAGTGACCTTGCAGAGCTTGTAGGTTAATCCATCACATCAGTTCACATTTGCAGCACTAGGGTGCAGCCCTCAACCATGAGCCATCACAACCTGACTGTGGTGACTGCCTCACCAGCAAGGTTGATGCAGTGCAATGCCTATATCACAATGAACCATTATCATGACCAAACTTATTTCCATATCATGCATTGTAAGGACATTTAATAACAAGTAAGTTACTGATGTTGTTAAAGCCATAAACTGACAAATCACATTCTCACTCATTCTCTTCCCGTCTTTTGCCCTTCCTTGTCTCTATCGTGCTCTGTGAAAATACTTTGATTTAATCAGGTGAATAACAAATAACAGACTGAATGATTCTGTCTGTACACCTTCACTTACTTATTAACAAGCATCAACACTCCAGTATTGTGCAGTGAAGAGGTTGGAACCATCAAGTTTTCCAGTTCAAAGGAATTCCTTGCATTGCCTAGTTATTCTAGTGTGTGAAGTCCCTTAAATGCTTATCCGCAATGCTTCCAATTGGGGCCTTGCAGTCATTAGAAGTATACTTTTTGTCATAACTCATAGTTCAGACATTCAATTGTTTCATTTTTCATGACTTGTCAGTCAATTTGTTCCTAATGAACTCATAGTTTTTTCTCAGTAAACATTCTAAACACGAGTTTAAGGTCTAAATCGCTACTTTTAGGTCTTTAAAGATTGCAATGGCCAAATACCAACATGGCAACTATATACTGTGTTTAGGAAGTGGACATAGTCACTTTGACGTCCCACATTGGTTTGTAAACTTCTGTTTTAAAGCCTTGAATTCAGCATTTTGGCCATAGCCATATTGGGGTATTTTTGGGCGATTTTGCCAATTTTGAGGAAATTCCCTTACAGGCATTACTGAGATATTGATTTATTTCCATTTACGAGAATGGACTCAATTTGAATTAAGTGATTCATCGGATTAAATTACTTAAAATAATTAAAAACATTTTTTTTAGTTTTTTGGCAGGCTAAATGCCAACAAATATTAATTAAAGCTGAATATAGTATTTGTATTATATTTGATATTATAATACAACAGCCTGATCTTAATCTGCATCATTATACACATTAGATATAGATATGTAAACAAAAAAATGATGATGTAAAGTTAGAATTTTTAAAGACAATCTTTGAAGTTTGAACTATTCCATACAGCCCTACAGGAATGGCTTGCATGTATTTCAATGTTTAATGCTGCGCTTGCCCATAACTTTCTGTTGCTTCGTCAACTTCTTTGTAAGGCGATCCTGCATTGGTTCGACGGAACCCTGTATTAGCAACCCTGCTGTGCCACCGGACTGGCCTCATCCAAATGAATAAGAAGGCTGATGCGGTCTGAATGTGGGCTTAAGCCGCATAGTGGTTGTTCTAGATTAAAACACTCTTTTATAAGACCTGCAGACAAATCTCTCTATTTTGAATACAGAATTTTCAGCCCTAAAAATGTCTGAATCACCTTAGTTTTACCTAAAATGTTTTCAAACACGGATTTTCTTGTGTAGTTTAGGACTACTACTACCTGCTGTTGCACAACACAAAATACTTGAATAGTTTAGTGGGAAAACTCCAGCCAGGGAAACCAAGCAAGTAACTATTTTGTCCAACCAGGGTGTAGAAAGTACTCATGCAGATGTCTGCGTAAAAGAGAAAACTCTCAGTCAACTATTATTCTAAAGCCCACTAAATTAAATCTGTCTAACCAACTGTCTAAGGAGTCTTTCCACAACAATGAGGTGAGCAAACATTGTGCTACCACACAATGGTGCGTCCTAAATAACAACAGTCTTACCCAGTATAGAACAGCAGCACAGGCCAACAGGATATTTCCTCTACAATCTCCCCTCCTTTTCCTCGACAAACAGTGATAACTGTTCATGACCTTCAGGTGACAATCACAGCACCTCTCCTCTTCTGAAACCTCCCTCTCCTACTTCCCTTGATGCATGGCTGTGTATATATGTGGGTGTGTGTGCCTGTGCTTGTGTTTATGTATGTGTTACAACCTTGCAGACAGCCACCGAGACCTCTGACAACTCCCAGAGGACCAATTAGAGTTGAAACATGAGAATGTCAGCCACTGAGCAACTTGTGTGTGTGTGTGTGTGTGTGTGTGTGTGTGTGTGTGTGTGTGTGTGTGTGTGTGTGTGTGTGTGTGTGTGTGTGTGTGTGTGTGTGTGTGTGTGTGTGTGTGTGTGTGTGTGTTCCATCAGTGTGTGTGTTCCATCAGAGTAGACCCGTCATCTGAGTCTGTCCAGTTTTTACTCACACACTCACGCTGTCTCTCCCATAGAAAAACACCCACACACACACTCTCACAGAAACGTCAGCTACCCCGTTCCCTGGCCTGGGAGTGTGAAGTCTCATTATAAATAATCCATAAATGAGGTGCAGAAGCTGCACCTTGACTTTAGATACTTCACTTCACACTTTTTCAGCAACTTTTTTGTGATCCACATGACACCAGCATGAATCATTTTCTTTAGTATAGACCATACATTAGGAATATGAAGACACAATGAAATTTAGCCACTAAGTCAGCCCGGCAGTCACAGTCATGTGTATGTTTTCCTAATCCATTCACCAGTCAGTCAGTCGTCTTGTTAATAATATTCAGTCAAAAAACGTAGACGTAACCAAGCCCAGTTTTTGTCTTGATGTACGTAAACATCATAAACTGGGTTATGATTATGACGAACCCAGATAACTTATTTAAAATGAGTCACATTGACATGGAAACATCTTTCTTTTAACAATAGAGTTTTCATATCTGTAAATTCCCTTACCCGACTGGGGTCAGGGTTAGAAAAAGCATTAACTGTGAACCATGTTGAATTGAGAAACTTGCATTTAATGTATTTAATTAGCCAGACAGCAGAGTCAGTTTTGGCTGCTAATCATTTAAATGGAGATAATGACACACACTTTCCCATTATGGTAGTAGTAGGGTCGTAGTTTTATTCAGCCATCACCATCAACAATTGCTAATTCCAGGTTTTTCTGAAGCTCTCCACAAGTGGTCCTTGGATCTTGGACAACTCTTCTGATAATTCTTATCACTCCTCTGTCTTGGCCAGTTTATGGTGAAATGATGTTCTTTCCACTTCCGGATTATGGCCCCAACAGTGCTCACTGGAGCATTCAGAAGTTTAGAAATCCTTCTGTAACCAATGCCATCAGTATGTTTTGCAACAATAAGGTTGCGAAGGTCTTGAGAGAGCTCTTTGCTTTTACCCATCATGAGATGTTTCTTGTGTGACACCTTGGTAATGAGACACCTTTTTATAGGCCATCAGTTGGGACTGAACCAGCTGATATTAATTTGCACTGACAAGGGGCAGGATTGCTTTCTAATTACTGACAGATTTCAGCTGGTGTCTTGGCTTTCCATGCCTTTTTGGAACCTCGATTTCTTCATGTGTTCAATACTTTTTACCTGTGTCATTCCATTTTATTACACATAACTTAATTTCTGAACTTATTTGTTTTGTTTTGTATTTATGGTCTGACATAAATGCAACGAACGATCTGGCAACGAGTGTGTGAATGAGTGGGGCATTTATACTGCAGGGTGTAGGTGCAGCAGAGTGAGCGGGATGGTGCTGATGAGGTGGGTGTGGCAGACAGGTGCACTGCATGAGGCTAATTAGGTGAGTGAGGGAGAGTGTGGTGAGAGAGAGGGGGCTGGGCTGAGAGCTGGAAGTGGAACTGGGAGTGGCCGGAGTGAACTGAGAGAGAGTGACAGGCAGGTGAACAGAGTGAGCCAATTAGGTGAGTGAGACAGAGTGACAGGGAGTATGGAACTACTGACAGTATGGAGGAAGAACTGTGACACCATGTTTCTTTTTTAGAGTATTTTTTGGGCCATTTTTTTCTTTTAATTGACAATGAATGTGTAGAGATACAGGGCATGTGGGGAAAGAGAGTAGGGGAATGACATGAAGCAAATGTACCGGCCAACCCGGAATTGAAGCAGGGATTTGCTGCTAGTGGTATGTGCCCTAACCACAGGGCTATTGGGTCCTAAAGAGTTTAGCTTGGGGACTAAAATCTATCTAAAAAACTAAGTGTATTTGTAAGGGACTATTTTCAACCATGGATCAATACACAATTGGTGCTCCACTAAGCATTTATGGGATTGGGAACGAAGGACTGACTGAAATTATTCTCAGAATAATAAGATACACTGGGGAAAGTATATAATATGGTTTGCCTTATCCTTTAAGCAATAGTTTTTCTTAGTCAATGAAGTTCAACTATTTAGAAGCCTTTAGGGCCCCACTATAACAGCTTAGCTAAAACAGATTCTTGGAAGAAATTGCTACCGAGTATAATTTAATACATTGTGTGAAAAACTCTCTTTAACTCTCTTCTCATTAACCCTGGGCTCAACTTCAAAAGACACTTAGCTGTTGTTTAAGATGTGGCAGCTCAGTTAACCTGAAACAACTGTTAGCAAGCTAACTAGCTAGAAGTCTCTTTAGCTAAGCAGGTCTTGTTAATTTAACATGTAATCATTATTAGTACAAAACACGTTCTGTGTGAAAATCAAATGTGTTAAGACAATAAAAAGCAGACAATCTAAAGCTAGCAAACATGGAGCCATTATATAGACAGATTGATCATTAATGACCCAATCACTCTTTAAAGGATCGCTTCTAAACCATAACAGGACATTTCCTTTGGTTGCTTGGTTGAGACAGCAAAGTCAAATGTTGAAATGCAATCAGCTGTTGACATTTATCCTTGCATATGAACCAACGGCATCCAATGTAGCTATCAAGGGGCACATTACATCACATTAAGGCCCTAATACGAGTGAGCCACTACTGGCCAGGCAAAGAAAAACGGTTTTCAGAGATGTGACGGATGACTTGACTAGTCAGTTTCGTACAAAAACGAAAGAGTTGCAATTATACATCTCTGATGGTTACAAGGAAACCACCACTTTCTACCCATATGGAGTGAAGTTACTTTAACAGTACTCAGCAAGAGTTTTACAACTTTTTAAAGGATAGTGTTTCTGTAGTAGCTGATTCTGATGAATACAATACAATATTCAATGAGGTACATACTGGGCCAGCCACTGTTTTCTTAGCACCACATCAGCAATATCAGCTACTCAGCATTCATTGTATTTAGGTAGTCAGCTCATCCTGACGGACAGGTTGTTACAAAGCAGAGATCAATAATACTAACAAATCAATTTACACACATATTGCATAGACACACACACAGGAGCAGTGATCTTTGTGTATGAATGGCAGCTAGTGTGCAGACAGTGTGTGGTCTGCAGGCCATCATAAAGCACCTGACTCTGTTCTCAGAACTCTTGCTGTGATAAACACTCTTATTATCATTACCCAGCTCTCTGATGCTTAAAAATACAACAAAATACACAAACCAACACATCGTTTTTTTCTTTAAAACAAATACCAGGTTTAATAAGCTATGGATGGTAGATTGTCATGGGTCCACGTAAGTTTGAGTAGCATGGTTTCATGACATTTGTGATGGAACAAAGAGGATTCAAATGAAAATAACATGAAACTGACAGAAATTAATTTTCCAGCCCAGATTGTGTCTCCTTTATGCTGTTTTGCCAAAGCATAAAAGTATTAAACGTGTTGTAAGTTGGCACTAAAAGTTTGAATGAAGAAATATGGACAAATACATGTAGCTTAATTGCTAAATTCTACCTAAATTTAACCTAAACAAAAGTTTAGCTGACCAGGGTTGTATCCAGGGTTTGACAGTAGATTCACAAAATAATGCTGTTGGTTTTGTTTAAATATGCTGAATCAGAATTTCTATCAAGTCTTTCAATTCATGAGAGACATGTCAACATGGAAAATATAATTTATTTTTCCTCCTTTTTGTATTTGAGTAAACCCTCCCCCCTTTTTGATCATTTCATTGTACTTTTTCTTATTGTTTTAAGGCCATAACTCAATTTATCCTGTATTGCCAGTTGCCCAAGTAATTTTGTTCCTAGACATTCGTAGGAAGCTGCATGAAAATGAGAAACACTTTACATAAGATATCTTATGAACCCTTGTATGAGGAAACGTTCAGGAGTATCAGCTGCCGTACCACCAGACTTCAGAGCAGCTTCTTTCCTCAGGCTGTGAGACTCCTCAATTCATCCAAAAACCTCAACATATACTACAGTTTAGTGATGTTGGTTTTTAGTGTTTTCCTTAGGTTGCAAAATGGGACTACAAACTGCATTTCGTTGCACAATGACAATAAATAAACCTTGTAACCTTGAATAATAAACATATCATCTATGCCAGCTAAAACCATTGATCATTCAACAAAACCACATCAGCATGAAGAGTTCGGGCCAGGTTTTGAGGTCACTCAGTGTATAAGGAAATCAATGAGCTTGTTGATGGTGTTGCTCACAATGTGACAACAGGATTAGTGACTGGAATCAGTCAGCTGTCACTGGTACAAGTTGCAAGGCTACTTGTCATTAGAATGTGTTTGGGTCTAATTTTATTTAGCACCAATTGCATTAAATGTCTTCAATCAAAGCACATGCAATTACATTATTAGAATCATGTAAAAGGCTACAGACACTTTTTATTACGCCTGTCCCCTCTGGTGTAGACCATTTAACGCGTTGAGTGGGGGTGGGGCTGTACTAACAAAAGCTTTCAACTGTGCATGTCCATATAATGACCTACATACTGTAAATTGTATTATGTTTAGTAGTTTGGGCAATAGAGAGGCAATGATATGAAGATATTTACTTCAAGCAAAGTCAATTATCCATTGGTTTGTGGACTAATGCGATCTGCGACGATGTCAGCAACCTACCAGACCCATCTTGAAACAGGAACTTCTTTACCTTGTCATCAACATTCATATTTATACAACCAATGTGTTTATGATTAAGTTATTTACTGAAACACAGTGTAAAATTAATCTTTTTCTTCTGTCAAGTAGTTGATTTACATTTTGTATTAAGAAGCTGTATCTACAAAGTAATCGAACTGTTAACTAATATTTTCAAATAAAAGCAATGGTAGTTAAAAGTTCAATATATCCCTCAGAGAGCACCCAATTGTTTACAAGACCTCAAAGCTCATCATGAATCTAGCCTCTTACGGTTTGCTCTCAAAGTTCACCAGATTGATGGATTTAACTTTCAAATGTGCAAAATGTTCTTATGGGGGAGCGTGAATCCCTTTTCTTACGTTAACTCCTAGCATCCACACTACTCTGGAGTTTTAGAACCCTAAAACAGAGACGTTTGAAACGCTACCCACGACGTGTTAGTTTGAAAATCGGGGTTGCGTTGTAATGTTGACAGGCAGAAACAGGAACCGTTATCAACAGATGCTGTGCAATGCATTTCTGCATTGTTAACTACAACTGCCGACATGCAGTATTATCCAACAGCATTATCAGCCCTACGGGGCGGACATTTGAAGACAGAATCTATTAACTATTCTGTTTCAAACTACTTTTATCCAACATTAACACTTTGTCTGACCTGCTACTGCTTATTATTTCACCTCCAACTAAAGCCAAGAAAGCCTGATGATGGTGAGCACTTTACAACACCAGATAAGACTGTCACATGAGGAAAGTACTCGTTGGAAGGTTCTTCCTGTGCTTTCAACACCTGAAATGTTTTCTATCTGTGCTTTTAGGTGAATCCACTTCATGACTTTGCCCCAGGGAGGAGAGGGAGCAGAGCTGAAATGGAAAGCAACTAGGACGTAAAGCTACTCAACGGCCAAGTCTGCGCCTGACTGTCTGATTTCTGGTTGCAGAAAAATAAGATGGAAGAAAAAAGACTTCAGGTGAAACCAGCAACAGGAAGTCTGTTACTGTTGTGTCCACATGTTTACAGAACCTGGTTCCATTGTTGCGTCACAGGTCAAGCTGCTCTTGACAGACAGACACAGAACAGACAACAGGACTGCTGTATCATAGTTCCTTTCTCAGTCCTTTAAGGGTCACTGATAATAATAATAATAATAATAATAATAATAATAATAATAATAATGTAATACCGTGATACTGGGAGGTCCTTGTATTTCCTGAGACTTATCATACTGTGAAAATCCCTTTACAACCCTAGTTGACTTCACTGCTTAATGAAAGATACAATTTTCTGTATCAAAATAAGGTTTTGATTTACGTAGAAAAAATACCAGAACAGTTTTCCAATAAATGAATGCAAAACTAGAGGTCGCCACCATGAAACCAAAAGACATCCAATGCAAATGTCTCCCTTTTGCTTCCCGATTTCTTCTCAGGTCAAGTTAGCAGATATGTTGCTGTGGCAGATACAAAAATACAATTTAATTTGAGTTGGACTTTAAATGTCTACACTTCAGTATTATGTCAGTGTGAAAATTGCCTACTGTAGCAAAGCTATATGTTCCTATCATGTACCAGTACATGTTCCCATTTAATTTTCAACAGAGCTCTCCTCTTAGTATCCTCAGGTTGGCTTTCAGACTCCAATTAGATAGCTTACATGTAGGATGAAAAAAAGCCTCTCCTCTGATTTCAGTGAAAGCCGTGCAGCTGTCTCTAAGTTTCTGACATTCTCTCTGACTCTCTCCGGCTATGATGAACAGCGATCTACTGTATTTGCAAACACAACACACTGAGCCTAGATGCTGTAATTGGAGGAGCTGTCAAGCCAGAAGAGAGTAAGGCTGAAGTTGTCTTCCAAGAACAATTCAGCAGCTCCCTTCCAGACAGATGCAGCTGAACACCTGCCAGAAGAAAACTCTTCATTTGATGTCAGTGCTTCCTGCAATGTTTTACAGGCTGCTGCTATTCACATATTGCGAATTGTTATATGTGAATAGCCCCCAGAGACTACGGTCAGGGCTTCATTAGCACACAGAGCTTCATAATGAAAAGTGAGTGGCTGCTCTGTCAGACCACATCATTACATTACATTTACATTACAGTCATTTAGCAGACGCTTTTATCCAAAGCGACTTAAAATAAGTGTATTCAACATAGGTATTCAAGAGAACTCTCCTTCGAGGAGATGGTAACTAAAAATAATTTCATTTTATCAACATTTTTGATTGAAAAACAACCAACTAATGTAAAATTGACTAATGGTTTCAGCTCTATAATCAATTTATTAAACGCTTGTCATTTAAATGAAGAACACCATGTCATAAAAATAATCCACACAATTCAAATCAAGGCAAAGTTTACAACGGAAAAAAGTTTGAACTGACCAAAACATACAGGATGTGGGTATTAAACACAAAGAAAATGTATTTAAAGAAAAGTAGCCATATTTTTACCACCAGCACTGCTGATAAATTGCACCCCGAAGTTCTTCTTCTTCAAAAAATAAATAAATAAATATATATATATATATATTTAAATACTACATTTACCTGACAGAGAAATGTTACTGGTTACATTGCAAATCGTGATTTGACTCACAAAATTAGAATATGCTTTATTATTCATGAAACCATCCAGCATTATAAAAGAAAGCGCCACCTTTAAAAGATGATTAGTAAAAGTACACAGTTAGTACACAGCTTAGTTGCATATTTTTTTAAGAGCATTTGTTACTTTTTTCAGGAACAATGAGTTAGAATAGGAACATATTTCAATATTTTTCATATCTTTACTTCATAATAAATCTATAGCTGTTGGGCCCTTTTTACTGGGGCCCCAAGGCAGTTGCCTACTAAGCTAGCAGTAAGGTCTGCCCCTGGTGTTTTATCCTTAACCAGACTGTAGGTCTATTTCTTTCTATCCGTGAGTAGCTGTGACTTATGTGTGACACAACTATGTCATGGCAGCTCATTGTTGAGTGTCAAGTTGTTTGTATGAGCCGTTCTTCTGCATGCAGCAACAAACACCCAAACTGAACTATTCTGAACAGACATGTTTTCAATAGACACTGCACTAGCAACACTAAAGTACTTCCTCTCAGGAGCTGCTGTCTAGTGGTGTAACGGACCGAAGTGGAACAACAGATTATTTCCAAAGTTTAACCATCATATTGTGAAATAAAGTTTTATTGTTGTCATGCTAGATTCTGTAAAAATATGTATTCGGCATGGTTCAATTTTCACATCAGCATGATGTGTTCAAACGTAATCTTGATTAAATTAAGTTGTTTAAAGGAGATGTTTTCATAGTAATATAAAAAAGATTTTAGATATGAATTATGAGCTGTTTAACGTTTTAACCCTAGCTCTAAGCAGCTTATAACACATCATTAAAACTACTAATGACAAGGCTTTTTTTAACAATGAAAATAAAATATTTTATTTCCTAATCATTTGAATTGTGTTTTTATGTTTATAACACCGCCTATAACAAGCGTTTTTTTTTTTATAATTTGTCAGATGAAAACAAAATATTCTGGAGATTTATCAGTATCAGTGAGAAGAAGTGACCTGGGGCGGCTGTGGCACATGAGGTAGAGCGCTTGACCCACAACCACAAGGTCGGTGGTTCGAACCCCTCTACAGGCAACATGCCGAGGTGTCCTTGAGCGAGACACCTAACCCCAAAATTGCTCCCCGGGCGCTTCATTGCAGCCCACTGCTCCTCTGGGATGGGTCAAATGCAGAGAACCGAATTTCCCCATTGTGGGACTAATAAAGGCTTATTATTATTATTATTATTATTACAAGTTCGTCCCATTTTTTCTGCTGACTCGGAACTGAACCTTGAGTTTTGTGATCCGCAGGGTTAGGGTTAGCTGTTCATTATACAGAGGACATGCTTTTATCACTTCATGTAAATAGTAAATGGAGGACACTTTTTCTAGTCTTCCCTGCACTCAAAGCACTTTTACATTCCTACAACATCCACACCGATGGCACAGCCTTCGGGAGCAACTTGGGGTTAAGCGTCTTGCCCACAGACACATCGGGACATGGACTGCCGGAGCCAGGTATCGAACCGCCGATCATCTGATTGGAGGACTACCCTGCTCTCCACTGAGCCACAGTTGCCCCATGTCTTAATTGCTGCAGTGCCCTGTTTTGCCTTAATCAAACAAAGAGAATGCCTCCAGTGTGGGGAGAGTGCTGAAACAAGGCTTTTACTCACAGCAAAGATCTCCCCCTCCTCGCTGACGGCTCCACTGAGTTTGTAGTGAATATGTGCATATGTTCTCCTGGCCTAGCTCCAGCTTATCTCTCTGAACTTTTGACTGCTTAACAGACGACATCAGAGTTAGTGTGAAAGACCTGAATTACTTTCACGTTCTATTTACTTATTGGTGCTGTCTGCTACTCTATTTCTATCTTCTGACTCTTTTAATGGTATAGATTGCTAAGATTTTTTGCCTGGATCAAGAATTTATTTTATTTTATTTTCTGTTTGCACACAAACACGAGTGAAAAGCAGAACCACTATGCAATAAGTTCTGGCCTGACTTTTAGTTTAAAAAACAAGGACCCTAAACCTGACCCTAACCCTGTGGACAGGTTCTCTGAGACAACTCTGTCAGCGTCAAACACTGCCTACCACCGTCCAGAATTCATCATTATCATATTTGGAAATGTCTGGATCACACCAGTTGGAAACAACGCAGCCACCGCTGGAATCAAATTCTATTAATAGTATAATGATAATAATATTAGTGTAGCCTGATCTTAATGTGACACTGTACAGGAATACACAATGAAGAGATAAATCAACTTGCAAAGAAAGAAGCCGCAGTATTCAAATGTTGATTAAGAATTGGAATGTCAACGTCATGAGTGAAGCATCTAACTACTGGGTACAAAACTAACACAATTAGGAAATAAATGAGCTCTGGGTGAAAGTATTGCTGGATGTCGTCACTTTCACTCTCATATCTTGTACATGTCCCATTTATGGATGTTTGTCCAATAATTGCGACGAGTCTCTCATCTGGGCCAAGCAGATCAAATGTCCTCCTCTTCCACCAGTTTCCTTCTTTTCTTCAGGTCTGTTATCCTTTTGTTTCACAAACTTTAATATCAAAGCATTTCTTGTTTTACCTGAGACACAGTCCTTCTAAGGGGACACAGCATTCACCACGTCGCAGCTGAGCTCTTTATTTTATCATCGTCACTCTTCATAAAAGTGTGCTTTTCTGCCTCACACCTCTGACACATTTGTCTCAATTTTTCAGTGGTTGTTTTTTATTTTATTTAGGGGCCATGCTTCACTTCATTTACAACATCTTCACTGCTTTCTCCGTGATAAACCTCAGCAAAGGTTTTCCCTTTACAGAGAACTGGAGAAGTCTCGGCAGGCTGTTTGTTAATAGGGGCCGGTCACAACATACAAAGGGGGGTAAAAACAAAATCGGCCAGTTTCATGAATGGATGGTAGTTTTGTTTTTTAAGTTATTTTGTCCGCAAAGTCAGAAGCATATTTATTATCAACTAAAAAAAACAGTTGTTTAAATGAAATTATATTTTATGGAACAAATTCACACTTATCACTATTGGTGGGAGAAGGTTATAATGTTTGTGAGAATGACCCGTAACAGGTTTAGGGTAACACGGAGGATGTATGCCAGTGCTGAACACATTTCTAAGGCACTTCCATGCTTGCTGGGAAACCCCAGAAACCTAAAAAGTATAAATCAAAGGATCTCAGAGTATGTCTGAATTAGCAACCAGGGCTTAGAATTACAATGGTCCGTTGCGTTTCCACGTAAGATTTTCAAGGGTTAAGTTGTGTATTTTATTATTCAAGACAATTAATAGAAGCCAGATATTTTACAATCAAAATCTTCCCAGACGTTTGTACATTTACTGACCCAGTGTTGGTCAGTCATGTCACAAAATATTGCCCGTTTGTTTGACTGAGCCCTTTTAAAAGGTATTTGTCAGTAAAATAATCCACCAAATTTGCTTGATCCTGCTTTAAAAGCTTCTGATTCAACCTGAACTGTCATGTCTATTGTTTCAGTGTAGACTCTAAAGATGACTTAATGCTGTTTTTAGATTTTTTTTTCTCCATACGATAAATTAAATTATGGGGTACATTAAAAAAAAATCTGTAATAACTATAAAAACGGTTGCACAATATGTTTTAAAAAAATCTGTCTTTGTTTACAAATACTTCAAATTAGAGAATATGGGAGAAAAAAATGATGTGATTAACATTAGAATCAACAATGGTGCTATAAAACTGTCCAGATGTTGTAAACCACCGGCTTGCCCAGCAGCTAACAGAGACACTCAACAGCCTGATTTGATGCCGCTGTTTGACACAAACCTGCTACCAGGAACATACAAGCTGTCTAGTCAGAGACAACACATATCTAACAGCTGGGTTACTATTACCTGTACCATTAAGCATTTTAGCTTTACTTCCACCCTGAAGCCCTTTTTGCTTTCTCGCTCGGCAGGTTTCCATGAATCGTTGTGGTACCTGGACCGTAGTCGTGCCTCCTGCTGTGAGCCGACTGACACCCACTGCTACTTCCATTATTATTATTAGTCACATTACTATCCCTATTTTCATGGCTATAATTCTACTGTAATAATTGCTGCTGTTATTATAAGTAGTCTTATTATATGAATCATTTATGTCATATACATTGAATGTGTTGTATCTCTGTTATGCTGTTCATTCTGTACACATGACATCTATTGCATTCTGTCCATCCTGGGAGAAGGATCCCTCCTCTGTCGTTCTCCCAGAGGTTTCTTCCTTTTTTCTCCCTGTTAAAGGGGGTTTTTAGGGGAGTTTTTCCTGTGCCGATGTGAGGACAGAGGAAGGGTCTAAGGACAGAGGATGTCGCATGTGCACAGATTGTAAAGCCCTCTGAGGCAAATTTGTAATTTGTGATTCTGGGCTATACAAAATAAACTGAATTGAATTGGGTCTCCCCCCTTCTCTGACAGACACATTACCAGTCACTGCATCTCAGCCTGCAGACATCGGTGAATAATAAGAACTCACACACAAAGCACTGCTTTTCTGCCTAAGTATGACATGAGAACAATATGCTTAATATATATTATATCCGACAGATGCTACAGGAGGTGTGAGCACACAGTTGTGAAATTTGAAGGAAATAAATTCATACCAGCTCTAAATAGATGCTTACTTAATGAAGGACCCAGATGGAGTCAGAGAGAGAGAGAGTTGAAAATGAGTGGGAATGGATCAGCATCACTAACACCATGTCATGAAGGTTTCTAGTTGTTCTCACTGATGAAGTCTTAAATGTGATAAGCGATTCACATAAGTCACAATAATTCCAGATAATATTTCCACGACAGCAAAACACCAAATCCAGGGAGCAACATCCACATGGAAAGCATCTCAGCCATCCTAAACCTCCGTGGAAATAAGAGTTCCGAAATATGGATATGTATTATTTTATTTTATTTTTGCGTCCTTTATCACGATAACAACTACTTTATGAAATAATCCCTAATATGAAAACTTTACCATCGACGTGAAACTGTGGTCCGGGAGACTATAGTCTAACTTTCACATACTCTCAGTAACGGAACACGGGGTGAATGAGGAATTAGGTATTGTTTTAGGGGGAAAAAATGTCTGTTTTTCAGTATTCATACAGGGAAGTGTTTAAAAAAACTTCCCCAAACCGCTGTAGGGACAGTAAAAGACGAACCAGCGCCACTTACCGCCGTGTGCAGAAGACGGAGCTGAGACCGGAGAACCAGAAGAACCAGCAGCGAGTCCAACGGAGAGGTTCTGCTCTCTCTCTCTCTCTCCTTCCTCTCTCTATCTGCTCCCTCTCATCTCTCTCTCTCTCTCCTCTCTCCACTGCTCCCTCCCATCTGCTCTCTCTCTCTCTCTCTCTCTCCTCTCCCTCTCATCTGCTCTCTCTCTCTCTCTCTCTACTACTACTCTATATCTCTCTCCATCCCTCTCTCTCCTCTCCCTCTCTCTCTCTCTCCTCTCCATCTACTACTCTCTCTCTCTCTCTCCCTCCACTCTCCTCTCTCTCCCTCACTCTTTCTCTCTCTCCCTCTACTACTCTATCTCTCTCTCTCTCTATCTCTCCACTCTTTCTCTCCCTCTACTACTCTAGCTCTCTCTCCCTCTCCCTCTCATCACTCTCTATCTTTTGCTTCTTTCTCTCTCTCCCTACTACTACTCTATCTATCTCTCTCTCCTCTTTCCTACTCCACTATCTCTCTTCTCCTCTCTCCCTCCCCCTCTCTGGACTGCTCCCTCTCTCCCTCCCTCTCTTCTGCTCTCTCTCTCACTCTACTACTCTATCTCCTCCTACTATCTATCTCTCTCTCCCTCTCTTCTGCTCTCTCCCTCTCTCTCTATCTCTCTCTCTCCCTCCACTACTCTTCTCTCTCTCTCCCTCTACTACTCTCTCTCTCTCTCTCCCTCCACTACTCTCTCTCTCTCTCCCTCTACTACTCTATCTATCTCCTCTCTCTCTCTCTCTCCCTCTACTACTCTATCTATCTCTCTCTCTCCCTCCACTACTCTTTCTCTCTCTCCCTCTACTACTCTATCTATCTCTCTCTCTCCCTCCACTACTCTTTCTCTCTCTCCCTCTACTACTCTAGCTCTCTCTCCCTCCCACCCTCTCATCTGCTCTCTATCTTTTGCTTCTTTCTCTCTCCCTCCCTCTCTTTCAACTGCTCCCTCTCATCTGCTCTCTCTCTCTCTACTACTACTACTCTATATCTCTCTCCATCCCTGTCTCCATCTATCTCCCTCCCTCTCTTCTGCTCTCTCTCTCACTCTATCTATCTCTCTCTCTCCCTCCACTACTCCTTCTCTCTCTCCCTCTACTACTCTTTCTCTCTCTCCCTCCCACCCTCTCATCTGCTCTCTATCTTTTGCTTCTTTCTCTCTCCCTCCCTCTCTTTCAACTGCTCCCTCTCTCCCTCAGTCCTGCTCTGTCTCTCTACCAACCCCACCCAATGGTGGATGTGTCCAACAGACCGTTGTTCGTTTCCATTTGAAATTAAGTCAGCGTTGATGTTTTGTCATGTAACTTGCGTAATGTTGTCAAGTTACTACTGTGGTTATTTTAACCCCCTCAGGTAAAACAGAAAGATCCCTCCGATCCGCCTAAGTTACAGTTTTTCTCAGTTGTTAACACACAAAAAGCGACAAAAATTCAGCACAATTTGCACAACCTTCACTTCGTGTACCAATCGCTCGACCCAATTTGGCACTACTTCACACTCCCTTATCTGCAATAGACTCTGACTTTCCTTCTTTACACTCTGATGTCAATTACACATCACCTTGTTGTCAAAACACTACACACAATGTTCAGTTGTTGCACACACTTCTCAAGTAAAATCTCAAAGCATCAACCTACAACACACAAATATTCAAATCTCTAAACATTCAGGTCTGTTGAGCAATTTGCAATCAGGACTGCAGCATAAAAGTGCCTTGAGCCTCTGTTTTGTTTGGTGAACAATGGAGAACTTTGAAGAGATCGACAACCAGAGAAGGAGAGGGGTAAGAGTGAGAGGAGGAGGAGGAGGAGGAGGAGGAGGAGGAGGAAGAGGAGGACAATGGTAAATGGTAATGGTAATGGTAAATGGACTGTACTTGTATAGCGCTTTTCTAGTCTTCCGACCACTCAAAGCGCTTTTACATTACTAATCATTCACCCTTTCACACCCATTCATACACTGATGACAGGAGCTACCATGCAAGGTGCCACCTGACCATCAGGGTCTCTCTAATCATTCACACCCATTCATACACCGATGGCACAGCCTTCGGGAGCAACTCAGGGTTAAGTGTCTTGCCCAAGGACACATCGACATGGACTGCCGGAGCCAGGGATCGAACCGCCGATCCTCTGATTGGAGGACGACCCTGCTCTCCACTGAGCCACAGCCGCCCCACAATGACTCTGGAGAATGAGCCATTTCTCCTTTTGTAAAATGAGAAGGAGGAGGGAGAGGAGGAGGAGGAGGACAAGGAGGAGGAAGAGGAGGACAAGGAGGAGGAGGAGGACAAGGAGGAGGAAGAGGAGGAGAAGGAGGAGGAGGAGGAGAAAGAAGAAGGAGAACGGTCATCTCTAATGAGATTCGGGCCACTGTGGTAGACCATGTGCTCAACCATGGTTTGAGCATGAGGGAGGCTGGCCAGAGGGTCCAACCAAATCTCAGCCGCTTCACAGTTGCTGCCATCATTAGAACCTTCAGGATGGAGAACAGGTACGAAATCTATTTGCCTTGTGTACTGTAATACTGCATATCAATAGAATACAGTGTGCTCACAGTATTTGTATTTTGCAGGACTGAAAGAGAACCACACCGTGGAGGAAGAACACACACTTTCACAGTCCAGACCGTCAGCCTCTCTACATTGGACCGTATTCTTCGCAGGAATGCCATGCGGATGAAACAGGTGTACAGGGTCCCATTCGACCGGAACACAGACCACATCAAGGAGTTACGGCGAGAGTTTGTGCTTGTAAGTCCCATACATTCAGCACTGACACATGCATGTATTGTACCTGTAATCCAATATTGTTCCTTTTCTACCGTGTCTCACTGTAGCCCACTGTGTTGACCTCTCTGTGTCCATACTGTAACTTGCATTCTCATGCTGTCTCTTTCAGCGGATCCAGGAGCATGACAGCTAATGAGTTATATGAGTACATCTTCATTGATGAGGTTGGATTCAACCTGGTGAAGAGGAGGCGCCGGGGCAGAAATGTCATTGGCCAGCGGGCCATTGTTGAGGTCCCCGGCCAGCGTGGTGGGAACATCACAATGTGTGCTGCAATGAACCACCATGGGATCCTGCACCGTCATGCCCACCTAGGGGCCTATAACACTGCCCGTCTCCTCGCCTTCCTGGATGGCCTGCATGACCTGCTGGTACCACCTGGCCAGATAGATGACCCACAGCGGATCGATCACGTCGTCATCTGGGACAATGTGAGCTTCCACCGGGCTGCTCAAGTGCGCGAGTGGTTCCAGGACCACCCACATTTCTCCGTTCTATATCTTCCACCTTATTCTCCTTTCCTGAATCCCATTGAGGAGTTCTTTTCAGCTTGGAGGTGGAAGGTATATGAACGGAACCCACAGGGCCGGGTCCCACTGCTCCAGGCAGTGGAGGAGGCTTGTGGCGATGTGAGTGTTGAGGCCTGTCAGGGCTTCATGCGCCACTCGAGGCGTTTCTTCCAACGCTGCTTGGACAGGGAGAACATTGCCTGTGATGTGGATGAGGCCCTCTGGCCAGACAGGAAAATGATATCCACACATTAAGGGCATAGTTGAGATTTTTGAAGTGGGGTTGTATGAAGTTCTTGTGCATAGTCATTGTATTATCTACAGTAGTTGGAGTTTGGAGAAACTGACAGCAGTAGCATCACAGGAGCAAAGTAATGCACCACTTTTATGGTGAAAGCAGCACAATGTGTTTTTGACATGTAAAAAATAATTATCAATTTAAGTCTACACTATCTTTAGAATATATTCAATGGGGAGCTGTACTGAAAGTAAAACGTATCTACAGTCTGGTGCCCTGAATATAGCATGGATACGTTACACTTTCAGTTCAGTTCCCCTGTTAGAAGATAACATGGAGAAAATATTGTAAATCGAGCATACACTTCAACGGATATTGATTTCTTTAGGTGGGCCTTTTTGTCAAGTGTCATTACTCTTGCCTGCCTCTCCAAACTAGGAGTGTCATCTGTTGGAGTACCTCATACAACCCCTTTAAAACTATCCCTTTAATCTCAATGTTGGGGAAAAATACTTTAACATGAGGAAATGGGTTTGAATACAGACTCTTAACTCAAATTGAGTTTGGTATTTATTGTTATTGAATATTTAGACAAAATATTGAGAAAGTATTATTTATTTATAATTCAACATTTGGTTCTCAACGTTCCATAGAAAACCAAACACGTCACACACAAACTTTGTTTATAATGCATTATTTGCTTGTAAGTGTATGTGCTAAACAGTATTTTATATTTGCTCTTAAGAAAATAGTTGCTGCAATGTTTATACTTTTTTACCAATTTTTTACAATCATTTAGAAACATCTGCTCTATCTTAGTTTTCCGACAGCAATTCTCAATAAACTACATTACAAATGCAGTAACATTATTGTGATGCTCCTCCTTTACGCCAAAACCCACCAGTGCAACCTGGTCTCCTAAAAATGCAGTCCCTAACAACAAAACTGCATTGTAAATTACGTGTCGAAGTAAATTACGTGTCGAAGGAAACATACATTCTCCCGCATCATGTATGTTTTTGACGTATCACAAATATGTGTGTAATCATAGTCCGCAGAAATCAACTTGAGGAGGAGTTCAGGGTGGCTGGGTGAGTCAATCAAACACTGGTCTTTTGGCCGTTTGTGTCCTATGTGAAACCAGAAGTCAGTGTAAACTTACTTAAACTTAGGTCCTTAACTTAAATAATGTAACAAAGATACTTATTGTAAGCCAAACCATGATGTTTTACTACTTAACCAATTAGTAAACAACATTGGCCATATGTTTAAAACTGAGCCGTAATTGGGTAAAAAATAAGTTTGCCTCGAAATATAACTAAGAATGCAGTTTATTTGTATGGGAAAGTGATTTTGCAGGAGACAGAGTTCACTAGTGCTTGCTCCTGATATGGCTTTTTAACTTGTGTAATGTAATTTGTGATAATCCATCGACACTGGTAAAATTATTCTGGTTTCTGGTCTGGTTTTGTGTTGATCTGATGTTGGTTTTGGTCTTTTGTTTTTTAGCTGTTCTTAGAGAGATAGAGATCTGCAGAGTGACTACACTGTAGGAAATGAGGACAGAAGCCACAGTCCTAAAGCCTCACATTAGCTTCAGCTGAACTTTAGAATGCATTTTCGTACAGGATGAGTACTGCGTAAAGTAGAGTAGTCAAGTACATGAAACTAAACAAGCCTATTTAACTTTTGCAGAAAATTGGCGATAACGTGATGATGTGACATGCTAAATGTAACAGTCCTAAAGACAACACACTGACTTGACAGTGTCATTTACACAGTAATATGTATAAATATCTCAAGTTAGCTCAAATGAGCTACAGCTGCATTTATTAAACAGTATGGTTTATGTTAAGGTTCAAGATGTCCATACATTACACTTCTAGCTACATGACAGAAATGATAAAAGTAGCAGTCTTGTCCTCTCTCTGAGCTTCCCAGTTTTTCATTGCATCACTAGGGCATAGTGACATGCTATCATATTGCAATTGCTTACAATTTGGCAAATAATTTAATCATCTTTTATTTAGTATTTTCAACATTGCATGACTGTCCAATATGTGGAATTATGCCACTGGTCTCTGGGCTCACAGATTATCTCAAACAACATTTTTCCAAGAGAAGCCAAAGATGCAGTTTTAGCACATCAAGCCACCAATGGGACAAGAAGAATGAAAGAAAGAAAACAAACGAATGAAATACAATCATACTTATATCTGCCACCATTTCCATGCCTGCCAAGTGATATCATTCCCAAGTTGATCAAGAATTCTCCACAGTGGAACAGTGGAGAATTCTTTTCTTTGTTGTCCTTGTCCATCATTAGAAAATCCTCTCACTTTGACTACGGATTAGATTTATGACTCGAAATATCAAGCGAATAGAAGTTAACAGTTTGATAAGGTGGATTTTATAACATATGCTGAGTTTTTCAAATAACTTTAAGGGTGTACAGCCATGCATAAATGGAAGTTTGACTCACATTCAGTTTCTTTCATTGTTGTGGCCCTGGATTCCAATTGATTATAGCCCAACTCCCTCAACAAAGCCCAACAAAAAATTGAAACAAATGCTCCTAGCCAAAATTGAATCACAAACTTTAAAAGGTAAATGGTAAATGGACTGTACTTTTATAGCGCTTTTCTAGTCTTCCGACCACTCAAAGCGCTTTTACATCACTAATCATTCACCCTTTCATACACTGATGACATACTGCATTTAAAGCAATATCTCTCTCCTTAGACATGCAAGGTACCTGCCCATCAGGATCTCATCTAATCATTCACACCCATTCATACACCGATGGCACATATCGGGAGCAACTCAGGGTTAAGTGTCTTGCCCAAGGACACATCGACATGGACTGCCGGAGCCAGGGATCGCCCTGGCAAAACAAGCACATTAACTTAAACAAATGAACCAAAAATGCAAAACAATTTCCCACTATTCAACAATTTAAAGCAAGTTGTGAAGAAAGCAATGTTATGTTATGTCATTAAACCTGCAGGTACTACCATGTGACGTGTCTTGTGGGTGTGTTCATCAACATAAAAGTGCGAACCAATTGAGCCATATTTCAACAGTTTTTACAACTATCATCCAACCCACTTGTGCTGCATGCAGTGTACATTCTAAGAAATGTTAAGAGCATTTGCCACTCGCTATATAGCTACAGGTGCACGTGTGTCAAGCTTTAAAATAAACGCCGTCAAAGATGAAAATGTTTTTTTCAGCTGACAATCCCAAACTATGAGAAATAAGATTCTCTGGTCTGATGAGACCAAGATTGAACTTTTGGCGTTAATTCAGAGATCAAAGTGACATGGTAAAGGGGTTACACAACACCCAGGGCCAATGAACGATCTGCCTTGCCATAGTCCACTATCATTTTGTGACAGCAACATCTGTGCTGGTACTCAGGGGCTTGCCATCGCTGATGCTCAATACAATTGTGGTTGTCAAGCTCCTGAAACATTTATTCTGTAAATTTGAAATGTTTACAAATCAAAGCTTTCTACTTTGCTTAGTTGTACTAAAATGCGAAATTGTTGACAATATTAAATGACTTAATTCATTGGATGTCTTATTTTTGATTTGACAGTGAAATTTCACTACTTTACGCAATGTAGTGCTAAAAATATATTTCATATATTAATATAAAAAATCTGGCAATGCATTTTTAGTACACATTTCCCTTTTTTTAAATAAACAAATTCAAGTTGCCACCCACAAACACAACTGACTAACCTCATCTATTACAATCAGCTGTGTTGCATTTTCCTTGAGGACAGATGTTAGGAGGAGTCTAGCCACACTTCCGGTTTACAGAACAAGAAGTTGAGCACTTTGCTCCCTTGAATCGCCAACCGGCCTGCAAATGACAAATAATGTTTCAACATAATGCACAACTCTGATTCTGCAAGACTCTCATACCAATTTATTTGGGAGTGTTAATTTTGATAACAGTATCTAGGTAAACGTCAAGTCAACTTCATAGAGCACTTCTACACCAAACACAGTTTATGGGATAGTCTAAAAGGCTGAAAGAGAAAATTGCTTAATGAGGCCAAACAATTATGTTGATGAAATTCATAGATTATTGTCTCAAGGTATATGAGCAATGTTTGTATGATTATATTGAAAAAAATGCCCAAAAAAAGAGCTTAACACTGCTCATAATGAAATGAAAAACTGAAAAATGTAAAGGTCACATACTATGCTTTTTTTTTAGGTTAATACATGTATTTAGATTTTATACAAGTACTAGTTTACATGCTGTAATGTTCAAACACTTGATTCTTCTCATACTGCATTTTCATGTATTTACCCTCTATCTCATCACTTTAAATAGAGTCTGCATTCATATGCAGAATCTGGGGGGTACCAGAAACGTCCTTGTTTCCACTTGTAGTTCTGAGTATGATTGAGCAATCACGTTTGAGCAGGCTTTGGTTGAATGCAGGTAGAGAAGACAGGTTACAGGAGAGCAAAAGAGGTGGAACACATTGGCCGAAATGCAATCTTGGAACCCACCATCCATAGTCTGACGATGATTTGGCTTTTTATTGGTTTAAAATTAGTTGTCAACTAGCTACTTAAAATAATCTGGTTTTACACGTACGTTCTCAACTCCAACTCGAGTCTTGCATCTTAAGTTGCTAATCAGACTGTAAACAATGAGCATCGCACCGAAAAGGAAATGTGGGCCTGGATATCCAGCGGCTATTCAGGAACCCCAGAAATAAACCCCCTTGCCCCGAGGGAATTATGCGTTGTTAGACCAATAGCTAATGGGTTCCGAAATTGCCCTCAATCTTATGAGTTCTGGTTGGCTAATTAAGCCCCCCTGACGAAAAAGTCAGGTCTGCTCTGATTGGTCAGAGTTTCCAGGGCTAACTGGTGGAACTGGTTGCAGCCGTAGACTAGGAAATGTTGCTTTTTAAATTTAAGTGACGAATGTCACTTGGAAGTAGGTGGGGTAGACAGATATTTCATGATCGTCATTGTTGTCATCCATGGCTTCCCCCCTATCATTTTCTAGGACACAGCTATTAATATGGGAAGAGGCAACTATTATTTTTTTGTTTTAATTTTAAATTTTTAGTTTACATTGCATATTCTTTTACCAAATAGCCCCTGCTTGTGCTTGGATTTGTTCTGCTTATGCTTAAACTGTATGCTTGCACTCAGATATAATATGCGTGCTTGTGAAACATTTGCTCTTAGATTTCTACTTGGCTCTTGGATTTTTGGTGCAGTAACCCTTCCCAAACCAGTAGAATTTCAATTCAATTCAATTCTGTCACAGTCACTCTTCCTGCACTATTTCTCTCAGCTCACAGCCCAGCCCCCGCTCTCTCACCACACTCTCCCTCACTCACCTAATCAGCCTCATGCAGTGCACCTGTCTGCCACACCCACCTCATCAGCACAATCACTCTCACCTGCTCACTCTGCTGCACCTACACCCTGCAGTATTTAAACACCAGTCTCACACACACTCACTGCCAGATCGTTCTCCGCATTATGCCAGACCTTCCAGCGTTATTCCCCGGACTGATTTCCCGTTGCCGACCCCGCTTGTTTGGACTTCTCCGCCTTGCCTCTGCCCCGGTAACTGACTCAGCCTTCCGTCCCAGACCACGGTATTCCTACCTTGCCTCTGCCCCGGTTAACCTTCGCCTTCTGTTTGACCACGAGATTTGCCTTTGCTCCTTTTGGTTTTTGTCTGCCTGCTCCGCTGACGGATCAGCGCTCTCTCGAGTGGAATATAACCCGTGAGTTATCTCCTGCCTGTCTGTCTGCTCTGTGTTCCGCTTTGAATAAAGCTCCAGAACTTTACCCTGTCTCCTGGTCGTACTGCACTTGGGTCCACACACCACCCGTTACAAATTCAGATTATTTTGTATAGCCCAAAATCACAATTTACAAATTTGCCTCAGAGGGCTTTACAATCTGTACACATGCGACATCCTCTGTCCCGGAACCCTCACATCGGCACAGGAAAAACAGAGGATGGATCCTTCTCCCAGGATGGATGGAATGCAATAGATGTCATGTGTACAGAATGAACAGCATAACCTTTCTTCGCTAACTTCACGTTTCTCAGAATGGAGCTGCCAGAAACCAGAGTTGGTTTCTCAGCGGGTCAGTCGCTGAGTGGGGAGAACCGGTTAGAAACGTGAAGTGGTTGGTGGTGACCCGTGTGCTTCGACATAGAGCTTTGCTTCCTTCGGACAGTTACCCAGCCTCCCTGCTGCTCGGGGGTTGCCGGGGGACGGCTAGCAGAAGCTATGTCTGGTTGGCCCGCACCGGCTACGGGGGTGGGCTGGCTAACTATACTAGCTAACGACTGAGCTTCAATGGTGCGGAACTGTGCTTCTAACTCACTGAGCCTTGCCTCCTACCTAGCAAATAAACTACATGTATTACATGTACCCTTATCAGTAAGGGAGGCAGAGGAATAGCTAAACATGAGACACACTGAGCAGGAGAGAGAAGCCATCGCTAGCTGCTAAGCTAAATGAGGTTAGCTAACGTTAGCAGAACTGAACAACGTGTAAACAGCTGTTGGATTAAGCAAAAAGTCGTTGAATTAAGATGTGAGCTATGAGTGTTCAAATGTTTAAATGTAAAGCAGGTAATTAGCCGCTATAATAGAGAATATCACACAATTGACTACTTTTCGCTGGAGCTGCGAAAAGTACGCTATCAACTACGCTGGGAACAGGAAGTGAGGCAATACGCTTACCGTAGTACATCAACACGCCAACAGTCTGTATATTGACATGTCAAAAGAATGACATGGATATTGGTTAGGTTTTAATAAACCAAATAAATGATATGCCTACAAACAAAGTTGCCTGATATATACAGAAAAAAAATAATCAAACAAAGAAGTAAAGAGTCGTGTTTCTAAGGTTCTGCTAGCTGTTCTCACATTTGGGTATGTCCCTCAAGTAAATAAAATTTCTTCAAAATTCAAGTCATATTTTGTGTGAAGTACAATTTTTTTTTTTTTTTATTTTTTTTTTTTTTTGTTTGATTTGTTTTCTTCCAATAAGTGATGTGGATGATTTGGTTTGATTTTAATTGGGGTGGTGTTGTGGTCAAGAGGCTGTGTCACAGTTCTGCTTTCATACACTCCTGTCACTCTGGCCGTTTCTCAATACCAAGTATGGTCAAGTATGGACTTGCAAACTTGCAAGTTCATACTTGGATAGTTCGACTCGGGAGTACAAACTCCCGAGGACGGGAGGACGCAGTACGGTCATTTTGCAATTGGAACAGCAGCGAACTTGATGATGACGTCACCAACTCAGCTCGTCGGTCCCGCCTACTCCGGTTATCTTCAGTCATATATATTGACAATAAACGAAATATGATATAAAACACAACCCTGCCTTTTTTCGTTTTCATTTAGAAAATATTAAAATATTAATATGTATATATTTTGTGTTACATCTGCATATAATAAAACGTCAATGGCGGGAAAAAGGTTGTTATGGTTAGGGTGCCGCTGGTGATCAAACAGGTTGCCGCTGGTGATCAAACGAATGAATGAGGACAAACAAAATCCGACATTAGAAAATTAGATAAAATTATTAAAGTATCAAAATGGATCAGAGGCTGGTGGTTGCCGTTGCTGTCGGTGCGCTTTATAGAGAAGCTGAAGAGGAGGTTGCCCAACTGAGGCAAAGAAGAGCCAGGATGCGGAGGAGGATGGAGAGGACACGGGCCATATTAGCCTGTCTCTCTAGCTTTGTACGTTTGTATAATCATCCTATGCTTTTTAACCTGTCTATCATTTATATGTAGACTTGACAGTTTAGGCATGATTAGGCATACCTAGGTTAAAAACTAATGCAGTTTAATATTGTATAAAGTCTTTATTTAATGTTTTAGAGGTGGTGATTTATTTTTTGTCAGCTTGGTTTGTGGTGCTGTTGAACTGTAACGTTATACTGAGAGGTGTTTCTAATATTTAGTCTACCCTTCATATACATGGGATGGACCAACACCTCTGAAAAACAATTTGCATTAAAAAAAAGTAACATTATAACCTTGCTGAAGTTAACATGTATATACAGGACTGTTATATTAGACTACATTAGCTTTATCTAGCTTTATCTAGGCCTACCTGATAAACTGGCCAGTACAGGGGAGGTTTGATACTTTAGTTTAATATTGGAATGGATTAGCATACATTCCACATACAGACCTGCCATTTGTCTTCTTGGTACTCAACATAAAGAGGCGGATACTCAGTCTGACAGGCCTTGTACAGTTAGGTGCACAAACATCACAATACATCAATGCAAAAGTAGCCTTCCTGTACTTCATCTGTGCCACGCACATCAGTTTAATAAATATCAAATAGTAAAAACATAAATAAACAATAAATATAATACATGATAAAAATAACAATTAATAAACAATGTAAAGAAATTCCAAAAATATATATATATTTTTTTTTTTTACAGGACCAAAGTCCCTCACAAAGGTATGCACAAGTGCATGACCATGTGCCTATCCTGGCCATGTTCTTTTCTGGAGCGGACTTGAAACCAGCCTTCAGGCTATCCAGGGGCAGCATCAACATGCTGGTCCAGATGCTGCCCCGGCAAAAAGCCCATGGATGGAGCCATGAAATGGAGGTCCTGGTCATGGTGTACTGGCTTGCCTGTGGAGCTTCCTACAGGGTTACTGCAGACATCTTTGCCATGCCACTAGCCACTGTTTGCCGGACCGTCCACAACGTCGTGGAGGAAATGATGACCATCCTCCACAGAGTCATTCATTTCCCCAAACCAGAGGAGATGGAGGAGGTGGGGGCTGGCTTTGTTCGCCTTGCTGGCCATGAGGCATTCCGCTGTGCTGCCGGTGCCATCGACGGGTGCCACATCAAGATTCTTCCTCCTGCAGAGCCACAGAAGAAATGTTATATTAACAGAAAACTTTTCCCCTCAGTGCTACTGCAGGGCATCTGTGATGCCAAGGGCGCATTTCTTGATGTGTACATAGGGAATACAGGATCTGTACATGACGCACTTGTACTTAGAAGGTCTCCGATGTACAAGCAGGCCCTGTATCCACCAGCTGGGTACATACTTTTAGGAGATGGAGGATACCCGTGCCTGCAGCGTCCTGTTGCCATCATGACACCATACCGCCAGCCTGTAGCAAGTAAGAACACTTACACACACAGCAAATTTTTACTTTGGTGACTTTGAAACACAGCATACATTTTCTATGTGCATTTTATTAACAGGCCAAGTTGAAGCCCGGTACAACAGGCACCATGCAAAGGCACGGAATGTTATTGAGCGCACCTTTGGCATTCTGAAAACGCGCTGGCGCTCCATCTTCCTGAGGGCCCTGGAGATCCGGCCTCTGTTCGCCCCGAAGGTGATTGGTGCCTGCTGCATCCTCCACAACTTGTGTGTGGCAGCAGGTGATATCCTGGAGGAGGAGGAGGGACCAGATGACAGCGAGGATGTTGCAGAAGTCATTCAGAGGGAGCTGTCGGGGAACGGTGTCCGAGGAAGGCTTGCTGCCCAGCTTTCTGCTCCTGGAGAACTGCCTGCATGTCTGGGTGAACATGACTACATCTAGACAGTAAACCTCTCCAGATGTAGTCATGCTCACTAGAGGATAGATAGATAGATAGATAGATAGATAGATAGATAGATAGATAGATCAGAATAATCCATTATTCGTTCATGATCGTTTCTTCTGGGGAAAACGACTTGTTTGTGGGTAGTTTATATGTTGTATATGTTCTTTTTCTGGCTAATTCAAATTTCACTGCATGGCTGTAAATAATTGTATAAAACTTTTAAATATAGGACCTTGTGATTCTTTTCCTTTTGTTGTAAATATATACAATACACTATTGCCTTCAAGAATGAATTGCCTGGGTTGAAACTGAACAATATTTATTTACAATTAAAATAACACATTTAAATCAAAACTTATTCACAAGATTCTCGAACAGAGTCAGATATCGCTCTGCTCGAGCTGCTGCCTCCCTTTCACTTTTCTCCTCTCTCTCTATGGCCTTTCTCTCCCTCTCCTCTTCCTTCTCTGCCTGCTCTTTCAAGAAGTCCAGGAGGTTGTTCCTGGGCCTCTTTGCTGGAGGCTGGCCTGCTTCCTCTGCAGAAGAGGTAGAGGCCGTTGGTGTGACCGCGCCACCTGTAGTGGCAGTCAGGTTTGCTGCAACTACCAGGGGCGGACTTATGGAGTGCTGCCCCCGGAGTGCAGCATCCATATCACTGTACCACTGCCAGGTGGCAGCAGTCACACCACCGGCCTCTACCCCTTTGCCTGTGGGGGGATCCCTAAGGTCCTGAAAATAGGGTATTAATCACTACACTGTGAAACTGAAGGCTCTCTCAGTAATACAAAGCAGAGCAACAGGCAGCTTACCTTGTACTTATCCTTAAGGTTGTTCCACTTCTTTTTGGCCTGTTTGGCTGTTATTGCCAGGCCAGACGTGGTAACAAAGTCACTGGAAAAAACAAAAACATAAACAAAGAGTGACACAGAGTGACACACTGCCTCTTCAATAAGATATGAATCATTATGGATGGAGACAGCACAAATCTGGCTCCATCCCTTACCCAGTCATACAGGCAATGATACAAGCACTCAAATAAATACTCACTGCCATCCATTTTTGGAGGAATTCCTCCTGCCAGTGAAGAGGCTCTCGTTGGCTGCCCGCCAGGCAATGAGGGCCCGGGTTTCCTCAGTTGTCCCTTGAATAAAATATTGCAAATAAATCGGTCAAAAGTACAAAGGCAGGGCTCTAACTTGATGCAAAGTTAAAGTTGAAAAATATGTGTATGTATATATGTAAAGTGATGAAACCAGTTTGCACGGGAACTAATAATAGATGTAAACTGAGAGAGCAAAGATTGTTCGTTAGATATCCCCCAAACGAGTTATATCATGTTTAACCACAGAGACACCGGAGCCAGCGGCACATCTGGAGAGGCCTAGCCGAGATCAGGCTGCTGTCAGCGGGATGCATGAGCATCACCGCCCGGTCTCCTCTCTGGTCCTCTCATATCTCCGACAAACGTCGGAGCTATTTTCAAACAGGCTCTATCTTGATAAATTGACCTCATATTTTAAGTCTTAACAACTACATTCTCGCTTAAAAAAATCTTAAAACTAAATTCCGTTACACAACAGCAGTATTTAGAAAATTATAACTTACAGTTGTGAGTCGTCTCCGCCATTGTCGTCTCTTGTTTGCTGGTGTGAAATGCATTCTGGGATACTTGGCTGTCCAAAGTCCACACAAGTCTCCTCCGATGCATCCTCGATATAATGGGCGGAGCAAGGACACTTCCGGGTATCTGGACCGTACTTGGCTGAATGCGAACTTGTGTATTGGAACAGTACTTGGGCCGCGCTAGATGACGTTTCACAAGTTCACGAGGACACAAGTACAGAGAAGTTCACATATTGAGAAACGGCCTCTGTCTCACACTCACCTCTCAGCCACTCCCACCTCACCAGCCTGTCACAGCTCTGCCCCTTCTCTTCTGCCACTCCATCTCTCACTCACCTAATCAGTTCATTCAGTGCACCTGTCTGCCACACCAACCTCATCAGTTCAATCACTCTCACCTGGCACCTACTCACCTCTGTATTTAAACCCCAGTCACTCACTCACCCGTTGCCAGATCGTTCTCTGCATTATGTCAGACTTTCCTGCGTTTACCCCCCAATTGAGTTCCTGTTGCCGACCCTGCCTGTTCGGACTTCTCCGCCTTGCCTCTGCCCCGTAAACGACTCCGCCTTCCATCCCCGACTACTAGATTCTTGCCTTGCCTCTGCCCCAGTAAATCGCCATAGCCTTCTGTCCCCGACCACGAGATTAGCCTAGGCTTCCTCTGATTTCTGTCTGCCTTCTCACCTGACGGCTTGGCTTTCCACCGAGCGGACTTCTCCACGTGAGCTAATCCGAGACTGTTTGTCTGTTGTGTTTTCTGCCTGGAATAAAGCTTCGTTCAACGATTCTGTGTGTCCGTCGTACTGCTTCTGGGTCCTTACCACACCCGTTACAGACTGTCCTCTTGGGCATGTTAGCTTGTCTTGATGGAGACTCAGGACCAGCTGGCTGAGGGGACTCTTCTCTTGGCAGGTTAGGGTTGTCTGATGGTACAGCCCAGTCTGATGGCAGTTTGTGAAAAAGTCACTAGCTTTTAGGTGATTGCATGATTGCAAAATTCCAATGCTCCTCTTTGAATTGTATTTATTACTCAATCTTTATATGCTCCTGCTTGGACAAATCAATAATGACAATAACATTTCAAACATTAATGACAATAAAAGTTCTTATCATAGACAACAAAATTGACTAAAACAAAGTACACTGTTAAAAACCTTGGTGTCTTAATTGACTGTGATCTCAGTTTGAAAAATCTTATGAACGCAATAACTATATCAGCTTTTTACTATCTCAAAAATATGTATAGCTATTGCCAAAACATGATTAAGAAAAACTGGAAAAAACGTTTATTTCCAGCTGGGTCAATTACTATATGCCTTCCTAAAAAGACCCTCAAACAGCTTCAGCTTGTACAAAAGGCAGCTGCTAGAGTTCTTACAAAAACCAAAAGAACCATTCACGTTTCTCTGATACATAGGTCTCTAAATTGGCTTCCGGTAGGTTACAGAGTTGTATTTAAAATACTGCTGCCTGTTAAAAAAACATTAAATGGAGCAGAACCAAAATACTCATTTGTTTCATTTGCACACACTTGCTAGACTTCTTAGATCCCTGTAGCAAATTATGTTAGTAATACCTACTGCTAGAACAAACATGGTGAAGAAGCGTTTAGCTTGATGCTAAGCTCTGTAGTGGCTAGCTCCGTTGCCTCACAAGAAAGGAACCCCTATTGATCTTGTGCTAGACCTCCTTTCTGTGTGGAGTTTGTGTGTTCTCCCTGTGTCAGCTGGCTTTTATATATGGGTTCAACGGCTTTCTCCCACAGTCCAAAGACATGCAGCTTAAGTTAATTGATTAATTGATTATTCTAAATGATGTGTGAACGTGAATGTTTGTCTGTCTCTATGGATAAGGGATGGATCTATTACACTTCTGTTCATCCTGGGAGAGGGATCTCTCCTCTCTTGCTCTCCCTAAGGTTTCTTCCTTTTCTTTTCCTGTACCGATGTGAGGCTACTTGGACAGATTATAAAACAAGATAAAATAAAATAATCCTTTATTAGCGGGGAAATTTATGTCGTACAGATGTAAAGCCCTCTGAGGCAAATTTGTGTAGCTGAATGAGGTCCATGTGTTGGTCCTCCACAAATCACCTACCATTTTACCTACCAATCAGAGGATCGGCGGTTCGATCCCTGGCTCCGGCAGTCCATGTCGATGTGTCCTTGGGCAAGACACTTAACCCCAAATTGCTCCCGCAGGCTGTTCCTGCGGTGTATGTATGTGTATGAATGTTAGTTAGGGTCCTGACGTGCAGGTGGCACCTTGCATGGTAGCTCCTGTCATCAGTGTATGAATGGGTGTGAATGGGTGAATGATTAGTAATGTAAAAGCGCTTTGAGTGGTCCGAAGACTAGAAAAGCACTATATAAGTACAGTCCATTTACCATTTACTCAGGCAGGACCCCCGGTATCGCAGGCCAGGGGATAGTAACCAACCACCGCTTGTGCTTCCTGGCATCAAAGCGCATGAAGACGACGCATGTGCAGGTACCACCGGATGGGCATGCTGAAATACCCCAGCGCATACATGACAGTCAATGCCGTTACCACTGGTGGTCTTTCCCTGTTGCAGTGAAAGACCACCAGTCTATAGTCTGACAAAGTGGCCTGCAGCCCGTTGAGCATAACTCCAAGATACTCCATCTGTTGGTATGGCAGGGGACTGCTCCCCTAATTGTTTGAAGGTGCTTGGGGCTGGGGCATAGCTGAACAGGAGTCTGTGCAGTCATACTGTAAGGCCTTTTTTGCACCGGTTTCATGTAAGACAATATTTTCACGGACCGGCCTTCAAGGTGTGGCGGATAAACACTGCGAAATAAAATGATACGACCGGCATGAAAACAAATATAAAATGCATAAAAAATACAAATCACCATAACGCTGAATCAGTGGGAGCCCTGAGCTTGTTTCTCTGCAACGAGACGGTCCCATCTGGGGGTAATGGGAGACAATGACACCCGAAGTGTGTTCCTTATGTCCAGTCTACTCCCTAATTTGGTTTTGATTGCTGTCACTGCAGAAAATCCCTAATTTTCGCTAGCTTGTGGGCTTAATTTTTGAGGTAACGTATCACGTGACCGAGACAAGCATCTTGACGCGTGTCAAGAGGCACAGGCGGATGTAATTGAGAGAGAATCCGGTCATTTTTCAAAATAAAACATCTTTCAGACTCTTATATTAGTTCCATTTTATTTATTATCAGTTATTTATTCTTTCAGTGCGGCCCGGTACTGGTCGCACTGGCCGGGGGTTGAGGACCGCTGCTTTAAGGCAACAATATCCAATATTTTGAGGCCAGCTAGACCTGAAAGTATGAACCTTTGTCGACTGGGTAAGTCATTGTCCGGCTGTCACAGTTCTAGCAACTGCTTGATGGTAACATACAGAACGTCGGGCAAATCCCCTGTTTAGGATGCGAAGGTCCAAAACGGGTCTCAAATCTCTTGTCTTCTTGGGAACAAGGAAGTATAATGAAAATAACTATTTCTATCTGTCGTAAATTACTAAACAGCCTATTTCTGTAACAGGTCTCAGATCACTTCTGAGTAGTAATCAATCTTCTCTTTGGAGAAAGATTGACCTCCAAAAACAAGGAGGAAGGCTGGAGAGCTGGAGAAAATTAGCCAGTCTCAGTGTCCAGTCCATCCATTCCATTAACAGACAGATGTGTCACCTCTCCTCGTAAAGCTGTGTCAGAGGACGAGCAACGAAAAAAAGGTGTGATATCCTGTCCTTCCATAAACGGAAAAAACTGAGCCATGGAAGAATGACGTGGAAAAGTTGAAGCCGGAAATGAGGTCCCTGAACGCATCACTGCTTCGGCAGCTTGAGAAATATGCAATAATCATCACGGCACTGCGTACTGTCCCCCTCTAGAGTGAGACGAAAATCAATCGAGAGCTGGAGAGAAGTTCCATGTACCTATCACCAGCTCGCCTTTAAAACACAGCAGATGACATAGTGTAACTAATAATAATAATAATAATGACAAACATTATGTTATTTCAAGTTAAACCATGATGTTTTACTAGACCTAACCAATTAGTTTTGTCGCCTAATCTACTCTAATCTGATTTGCTGCATTTTTGTTTTGCTTCAATTTACAACATAAACCATGTGTTTTAAAAATGTCACTGTAATCAGGGAGAAATTGCGTTTCCCTCAAAATGTTATTGAGAATGCAGTTTAGTTGTATGTAAATGTAAATGTATATGATCCAGGGTTGACATGCTAAAAGTTATAGGCCTACTTACTAAACATCAGAAATTTAAGCATTGTTGTTAAGCATGCTGAAAAACAGCATGCTTAACAATTTGGCAACTTGGCTGTCAAACAGCACAGATAGAGGCTCCTCCTCTATTTTTGAGACACAGGAGCAAGATCAAAATATGAATTAGAGTAATTGGTTGAAATACACGATTATCAGATCTCACCATCATTTAACAAATATTTTTCTCTGTTTTTTGGAAAGGAAGACGTTTTTTCCTGCTTTTCCTGATTTGCAAAAAAAACTAAAAATGATGCTCCAAGGGAGGACTTCAACCCTTGGTATCGTTACCAACCAACAACCACAATACAGTAGTGATATTTTGTTAGTCCAATTATCATTGGACCAACACACAACATAGTAAAATACTTGTTTTGTGACTGCTTATCCAGTGTCTGCATTTCATTGGTGCCAGCCTGCCCTCTATCCATGACTTATAATCGTCCAGTCAGTCGGTGGTAGTAGTAGTATCAACAGTAGTAGTAGCAGTGGCAGTAATAGAAGTGGTAGCAATAGTAGTAGAAGTAATAGTACCAGTAGTAGTAGAAGTAGTAGTAGTAGAATCAGCAGTAGCAGTCAGTATTAGAGACCGTATCGGACAGAAACAAAATAAACTCATCAAAACCATCTTGGCAATTGATGGAAGTAGAACGTCTGGACTAGCCAACTATGGTTTTGTTTAAATAAAACCTAACATCAGTCAGAGGTTGCCTTTGTGATGGTAACTTCCAAGGGACTACTTGGTCAGAGAAGGCTTTGCTTTGATAATAAGCTGAGGCCCACCTGTCATACAACTGCTTCCAAGTCAAAAAAAAGGAACTTGCCCTCGCCTACATGTTGTACATGATGAGTTTGGACCCCTTGATGAACACATTGTGTAAAGTTTTTGTGTGCAGTGTCAAAAATGTGAGCATTGGATCAGGTTAGAACACTGGTACTATCTCATAAATATGTTTTTGTTCTATGCCCGCAAGACAGTTGCATAGAGTTTCTGCCACTTTTAGGCTGTCATGGCCAAATGTGTAAATCTGTTGGATTATATGTTCATATCTCAGCACAGTATTTTCAAAATATTGACCAAAAGTTGATAAATAGGGAAAGTTTAGATTTTCTAGCTCCTCTCAACTCTGGCGATGATGTCATGCAAACTTTCTTTGAACATTCCATCCAATACACATCTATTATAAAATCTCAAGCAGTCACAAAATGAAGAAAAACACACTAAAAAATGTCAAAAAGATGAATCATACCACAAAAGTCTTTTCACTTGTTGAAAGTGTAAATGGTGTCTGAAGCTTATAGTATGCAGTAGCATTTCAAGAGGCAGCTTAAATGGCTTTGGTTTTTCAATTGAGTTACATTGATTAAAAAATATATATTTTAAATAAAAAATGATTTAAGTATAAGAGGTAGAAACAGTCACAGCACCTATGTCCCATAAGAGATTAATATTTTGATAGCCGAATGGTTTCTGTAGCTGTGAGTATGAAGAAGTAGATAGAGTTAAAAAAAACACTGAAGAATTGGTAGAATAAAGAATTGGATAACAATAGTGTGATTGATGCTGAATCAGTACTAACACAATAAAGATTTGGAATCAGTAGAAAAGTGCTATTTATATTATATATATGTTGTGTTTCGCTGAGACTTGGCTGGAACCTGCGTGCCAGTGGACAATGCCATTCAACCAGCTGACTCTTTTTCTCTGTGCAGATCTGGTGGAGAGAGACTCTGGTGGAAGGGAAGGAGACGGTGTGTGTGAATAATGAATAGTATATTAACTTGACACAGAAAACAGAAGTAAACTTTAAGCCTCTTAGTAATGAAGTTGTATCACCGTTCCTTGTGCAAAAATGTGCATAGCGTCTCTAAAGCTCTGCTACGTTCACATTATAGAGAATGTGTCGTCATTTATATTTTCCTCATTGATGATGTGTTATTTCATACATCGCAAGCCATCCGCTATTAACCAGAATGTACACTTGTATGACCTTACCCGCCTGATCAGCGAATTAATCAAAGGGCTGGCAGATATAACTGCAAATAAACTTTGAGTATGTTTGAACACCAAGCACCCTGATGTAAAGAGTCAGCCTCCTCTCGTCCCACCAGAGTCCTGCTGTCCTGTGGTCTGTCTGTCTGTCAAGTGCAGCTTGATCCAGGATGCCACAAAAGACGCTGCTCTACCACTGAGCCACAGTCAAGTCACCCTGGAGTATAGATGTTGGTTGTGGTGGTGATGAAGGGAGTTGCTGAAGATCCTATGATGGAATGAGAAACAGGACTGGACACTGGATACAGAAACTTGATGTTCATTCAGACGTGGAGGGTTGCTTCCGTTCATACTGCAATGACAACTGACAGCAGCAGAAAGGTGAACAGTTTTCAAATTTGACAGCAACTATGTGATTGGCTGAGGAAAACTGTGGCAGATAGAGTGAGCGCCAACAATCGGCTGATAGAGTAAGCAAAGAGAGAGAAATTGAGAGACTTGTGTAAGAGCGTCTTCCTTAATGAAATTGCACTAAGCTCCATTTCAATCAGACCTCATCAGAGTAAAAAATGGGGTCACGTAAGACTGCAGAAAAGGATAGTGGGGTCATGTTAGACCGGATAAATTAGGTGAATGGTAAATGGACTTGTATAGCGCTTCACTAGTAGTCCGACCACCAAGCAATGAGAGAGGTCCGGTGAGACCAGAGCAATGAGAACAGTCATGTTAAACCAGAGCATTTAGGGAGGTCACGTTGGACCAGAGATATTAGAGAGGTCACGTTAGAATAAAACAGCGAGAGAGGTCACGTTAGAATAAAGCAACGAGAGAGGTCACGTTAGACCAGAGCAATGAGAAGAGTCATGTTAGACCAGAGCAATGAGGGAGGTCATGTTAGACCAGAGAAATTAGAGAGGTCACGGTAGACCAGAGCAATTAGAGAAATCACGTTAGACCAAAGCACTGAGAGAGGTCATGTTAGACCAGATCAAAGAGAGAGGTCACGTTAGACGACAGCAACGAGAAAGGTCAAGTTAGACTAGAGCAATGAGAGTGGTCAGGTTAGACAAGACAAATTAGAGAGGTCACGTTGGACCAGAGCAAAGACAGAGGTCACGTTAGACCGGCGGAATGAGAGAGAACATGTTTGACCACAGCAACGAGAGAGGTTGATTAGACCAAGGAAATTAGAGCGATATTGTAAGACAAGGGCAATGAGAGAAGTCGCGTAAGACGACAGCAACGAGAGAGGTCACGTTATAACGGCGCAAAGAGAGAAGGCAAGTTAGACAACAGCAACGAGAGCGGTCAGGTTAGACTAGCAAAATTAGAGAGGTCATGTTAGACCGGAGCAATGAGAGAGGTCACGGTAGACCAGAGAGGTCATACTAGACCTGAGTAAAGAGAGGGGTAATGTTGGACCAGATTAATGGGAAAGGGTATCTTAGACGACAGCAACAAGAGCGGTCAGGTTAGACCAGAGCAATGAGAGAGGTCATGTTAGAACAAAGCAATGAGAGAGGTCATATTAGACCAGATCAATGACAATGATCACGTTAGACCAGTAAAAATAGAGAACAGTCAGGTTAGACCAGAGAAATTAATGAGGTCACGTTAGACCAGAGCTATGAGAAAAGGCATGTTAGACGACAGCAACAAGAGAGGTCAAGTTAGAACAGAGCAATGAGAGAGGTCACGTTAAACCAGATCAATGAGAGAGCTCCCGTTAGACCAGAGCAATGAGAAAGGTCACATTAGACCACAGCAATGAGAGAGGTCAGGTTAGACAAGAGAAATTAGAGAGGTCACGTTAGACCATAGCACTGAGAACGGTCACGTTACACCAAAGCAGTGAGAGAGGTCAGGTTAGACAAGAGCAATGAGAGGGGTTACGTTAGACCAGAGCAATGAGAACGGTCACGTAAGACCAGAGAAATCAGAGAGGTCAAGTTAAACTAAAGCAATGACAGAGGTCAGTTTATTGTTCATCAGTTATCTGATTGGACGCTGCAGCCGATCGTACTGATCTGATATATCTCATCATCACTGGAGTTTAATACCAGAGTGATGACAGATCACAGATCGAATGGATTAAAACGTTAGAGAGTTAAAGAGTTTGAGAGTCTGTCTGTTTGTCAGTAGAAACACTTTTACATAATTTATCTTCATTTCCATTCATTCATATGAGGCTGATAATTCCTGAGTGTCGGGTTAGATTATGTAATTCCAATTTACCCCGAAACATTGACCCTTATCAATTATTTCAAGTGTTTAGAAGAAACCATAATCATATTCTGGATTATTTAATAATGACATCACAATCCGAATTTCAAAACATACAGACGTTAATAATTAATAAATAAGACAAACGCATTTCGCCAGTAGAAATCGGTCCTGCGCTTATGAACAGGACACAAACACAGTATAAATACACAGAACACAGTATAAATACACAGAACATAGTATAAATACACAGAACACAGTATAAATGCTCAATGCAGTTTGTTAAACAGGTAACAGGCTGCAGAGATAAATACATTTCTACTCTGGCAGTGATGATTACTGTTTCATTATTTATATTAGTACAGTGATGATTACTTTGTGTCTTTATTAATATTAGTACAGTGATCATGTGTGCAGACATAAAATCAAAAGTCTCTCCAGCTGTTAAAGCAGACTGACAGCTGATCAGCTGTGATCAGCGGCCCAACATTGGGGCTGATCAAAGGGGGCGCTATTTGTCACACCGCAACTTGGCACCAATATCAGATTCAGATTGTACTGACCAAATTTGAAGTCAATCCCATTAATTTAACTTCCTGTTTCATGGCGAATTGTGTTTTTTTTGCCACCACGCCACGGATACATAGTTCGATAACTTTTTGATCCCAGCAGCAATGGGTCAAACATTTGTAACAGCAGCAACAGATAGTTTGCTCACCACATGGGACAGTTTCCTTGGATCAGACCCCGGTGCTGGGGTTTGCACTTGCCAAATTCACCAACATTTAAACTATCCCCAACTTTTACTTTGGAGGCAAAATAAGAGATTACAGCTACTACAGCTCATAAGATGCAGCAGTTGCAAATAGTTGGCTGAAAGGACTTTTGGGAATTATACATTTATACATTTAATTTACATTGTTTCAGATTAAGTTGTGTTATTTATAGCCAATGATTTATTGTTTGAAATCCGGGCCAGGGTCATGATTCCATGGCCAGAAAGGGGGTGTTGACTACTCCCCAAATCCATTAATTTTGTTTAATTGAGCAGACTGTAGAAATGAAGATTAAACCTTTTGTCTAATGTCTTCCATAGAATTTCTTCAAAACTGTGCTCAGAGGAGAAACCTTTTCTTTAGTTTTAATTTTCTTGCAAGCTTGGAAGCGTGTAAGTATCGGGATTAGCAGTATCTGCATCATCTGTGAACAGTCAGTCCCCAAAGTGTCCATCTGTCTCCACTTCTCCAGTTACACTGCTGCTATAGAACACAGAATCGGCCCTCACTACCGCCATATGTGTTATTGATTCCTTCACTTTTCAAGTATCATCTGCTAATCAATGACAAACTGCTTTGATCTGACCTCAAGTGGCATCAATGACTCTTTATTGCATGTAGTTGGCTTTAGCTGCTCTCACCAAACTAAGTGATGATGAGAAGATATTGAATAGTCTCAGTGAAGTGCCAGATCCTACACAATAAACTGGCATGTTAACAGGCTGACGTGATGCCGTGCTACGGTAATCATATCGTGTCACTTCTGGTTGCCAACGTATCTTTTTTTCTGGTAACATACTATAGCTGTTCTAGCTTAATGCAGTTAATTGTGAAATATTCTTCATTACAAGCAGCAATTACCTGCTGTACATTTAAACTTCAGCTAGTTTTGCTTAAGCATCCATAGCTCTCTCCCTCTTTTAAATCCACGGCTGGTTACTCGTTGCTTTTTTTTGCTAACGTTAACTACCATAATTTAGCTTAGCAGATTGTGACTGCTTCCCTCTCTCCCTCTTCCTCTCCTTCTCCTACTCCCTTTCTCCATGTGTCCCCTTTAGTGATAATGGTGCATTTAACAATTCAAGGCTTAGTGATTTAGAAGCACGGCTCCGCACCACGAGCATCAGTCATTAGCTGCTGTAGTTAGCCAGTCCCCCCTGTAGCCGATGTGGGCTGACCAGACGTAGGAACCCCAAAGTGTCAGAAGAGAACACCCTCTCTCTTTTGCGTCATCTATCCGTAAACCTGTGTAAAAAGAGCAGATTAAAATTGGGTCCTGTTTCTACGTAAATAAAGGTCCCAAGTCATGTATATGTGTTCCATGGCAGTACTTGCAGAACCACCTTCAGCTAGGTGACCCCACCCATGGAGCTCTACAGACTCCACCGCTGTGCACCTTTGTGATTTCCTGAATATCACAGACCTGCTTACACATCTCAAGCAAAAAAAAACGCTACTCTGTTGTTTGTTGCATGAACCAACAGAAAAGTCTTCATGTAACTTACTTCCATCACCTGATAAGGTGAACTCTAGTGGATTCACTTTTTTTTAGGGTGTTTTAGGATTTATTTTACTGAAATATCCTCACAATAACAGGAAAAGACTTTCACAATGAAGGTCAGAAACAACTTCAAAGCTGAAGCATTGATGGATATGTACGAATTGCCTGTGACTCAACTTCAAACTTCGAAACTGTAAGTTGTGCCATTTTTTATGTTATTTTAGTTACTGTGTAGTTAGCAAACTGTTTGCCTGTTAATGTTAGCATGCTCTCCTGCTAACCTTTGATTGTAGGTCAAGAAATGGAGAAATGTAGTTAGGCAAGGTAATACAGAGAGAGGCTGTGTGGACAATACGTCTCATATGAAGCCAGTTAAATAATGACAGTAGTAGGTTGGATGTGGGTGACCATCTCTCCGTGGTCCAGACCATGTCTCAATATAGCAGAAGACTAGGATAGTGCAACAGGCTCACTGAGAATGATCCTAGACTTGATTTTCCCTCTGAAAAAGATAATAAAACTTAGGAGGTTCACTTCATGGTATAGCCCTCAGACCCGCAAATTAAAGCAAACCTTGCAAAAACTCCAAAATATGGCGTTCCAGCAATTTGGAGGAATCTCGGCTAATCTGACGAGATAGTCTTCTACATATATGATGGACCTTCGTAATGCCAGAGCAGCCTATTATTCAGCATTAATAGAGAAAAATAAAAACAACCCCAGGTTTCTCTTAAGCACTGTATCCAAGCTGACAGAGAGTCATTTTTATTGAGCTGCGTATTTCTATAGACCTCAATAGTTGTGACTTCATGAACTTCTTTAATGATAACAGTCTAACTATTAGAGACAAGATTAATCACCTCCTGCCTTCAACCGGCTGTATAACCAAAGTAGCTGTAATTAAACATCTTCTTAAGAAGCCCACTCCATATCCAGAGCTGTTGGCTAACTAAAGACCAATCTCCAACCTTCCCTTCCTCTCCAAGATCCTCGAGAAAGCAGTCGCAAATCAGCTGTGTGACTTTCTACATAATAGTTTATTTGAGGATTTTCAGTAAACCGTGCATCATAGCACTGCGACAGTACTGATGAAATTACTGATGACCATCTAATTGCATCAGACAAAGGACTTGTCTCTGTATTTGTATTGTTTGACCTTAGCGATGCATTCAACACCTTTGACCATCACATCCTATTACAGAGTTCTTTAATTGGCATTAAAGAAACTGCACTAAGCTGGTTTAAGTCCTATTTATCAGATCAATCCCTGTTTGTGTATGTACACAAATAAATTAATCCTCCATGCACACCAAATGTAGTAACAGAGTTCAACAAGGTTCTTGGCTTGGACCAATCCGGTTCACAGGTTAAAAGTAGGATGGGAGCCAGGAACTTCAGCTACTAAGCTCTTCTCTTGTGGAAACAGCTTCCAGTTTGGGTATGGACCAAAATGCAGACGGACTCGGGGAGCAGAACGATATTAACAGTGACTTTAATAAAGAATAGTCCAAAACCAAAATGTACAATGGTGAGTCCAAAAGTGAGTACTGAAATCCTGAGGAACACAAAATTACGTATTTATTCGACACTGTGCGTCATGTACAAAGGATGCAGATCTGAGTTATATTAACTAGTCCAGGGGTCGGCAACCCAAAACGTTCAAAGAGCCATATTTGGCCAAAAAAAAAAACATACCTGTCTGGAGCCGCAAAAACCTAAAAGCCTTATATGAGGCAACATAGCCTACATAAGCTATATGCCTACTTTTAAAATGACAAAGTAGGCCTTGGCTACAATATACCAAATTAGCATTCATCTTTAAATGTTTATTTTCCTGCAGCGCATCCTGGAGAGAATTACACACCACGTGACTACAGTACATGTACGATAGGCCAGATGCTGCTTCAAGTTTAGCCTAACTTCCATCACAATATTAATGTGTTATGTTTTGTTGCACTGATTAAATTATAGATATACAAGAATAAATACATATTTTTGGTTGTCATCTTTTATTTTTAGGTCTCCAGAACCAAAAAAAAGTGCATATAGCCTCAGGCTATTTTCAGACAGTGTGGAAAGTTAATTCTCTTCAAACGTCAATATAATTCCCTGTTCAATAACAATCAACAGACTGCTAAACACGCAGAATGTGTTTAAGCTTGCAACTATAAAAATGAAACGGTAGTTCAAATGAGTAGGCTAAATAAAACAATCCCCGTTACTCAGCGTCAGACATTTAAAAAGTGGCTACAATCGCAAAGCGCAGGCTGCAATTAAAAGACAGCTTGCTTAAAAATTCAACAACAGTCGAAATGAACAAAATTAAAACCAAACAAAACAGATAAACTTCTGTGCATTATCCTCTTCTCTTTAGTTCGCCAATGCCACGGTCAGCGCAACTGTGACACGCAGCAGCATCCTTCTCTTCCCCAGCTTGACACGTAGGCTAACATCGAACCTGAGTGATAAAACACAATAATTGTGTCATTCCAAATATACTGACAAAAGCAGAAAGCCATTCATAAAAACAGCCACTTTGTTAGGCTTAAATATGCGCCTATATGAGGGGATGGTTTTCTCACCTGTTCAATGTGACTTCTGTTTTCGGACATCACTGGACAGCTTCTCCACATCGGGCATGTAGTTTGTAACTTTAATCTTGACGCAGGACTGCAAGCTCTCATCTGTGAGGCGGGTGCGGTATTTGGATTTGATATAGTTCATGTTTGAGAAGATCTGCTCGCAGAAATATGTTGATCCAAACATGGATAACACTGCAAATGCGTATTTCTTCATGTTACCATAAGTTTCGGGAAGAGCCTTCCATGTTTCAAACACAAGTTTCTCGGGTGTTGGGAGGCTTTCGATTTCGCTCCACTTGTGGCTTTGGGCAGCGTGGGCTTTCTGGCGGCTGACGTCTTCAAGCTCTGCTGTCAGACGTTTGAATTTGGCAACCCACATTTCTTTGTCGGCTATATCGGCCATTTCCATTTCGAGCTCAGCTGGATCAATTCCTGGGAATGTTTTCAGCAAGGAAGGGTCAATTTCCAGGGGTGTGACAGGGAAAGACAGAGTCACCTTTTCCTTTCGGAATTCACTAAATCTGCCCCCAAATGCAGCTTGCATATCAACGATTGCACCTTGCAAATAATCACTATTGAGTGTGTGATCGTGATGGGCGTCTTTGAACTCTCTCAGGGATGAGAAGTTGGAGAGCGTGCCTCGCTGTACATCCCTGGCCAATACTGTCAGCTTGCGCTCGAATGACAAAACGGCTTCCAGCATTTGAAGCGCAGTGTTTCCCCGCTCCTGGAGACTTTTGTTGAGCGTGTTTAGATGACATGTCATGTCAACCATGAAATGCAGTTTTTCCAGCCAATTTGTGTCGTCCAGTTGTGGGTAGTTGAGGCCTTTGGTTTTCAGAAAGGTGTTAACGTGCTCTAAACACGCAACAAAGCGACGCAAAACTTCGCCCCTGGATAGCCAGCGGACCTTGTTGTGCAGCAGGAGATCCGCATATTCGCTCTCAACTTCCTCTAGCAATGCACGGAACTGGCGGTGGTTTAGTGCTTTTGCGAGTATTTTGTTGACAATTTGGATGACATGGTTCATCACCTCAATACACTCCGCTGGGAATGTTTGCGCACACAGCGCCTCTTGGTGCAATATGCAATGGAATGCAAGCAGATCTCGATCCAATGCTTTCTGTAGTAACGTCACAAACCCCTTTTGCGACCCTCTCATACTCGGCGCACCGTCTGTAGCGACTGAAATCAGGTGGCCAGTGTGTATTCCTTTGTCATTTAAACACTGTAGCACAGCGTCGCAGATGTCCTCCCCCCGTGTTTGGCCTTTTAGTGGTATCAATAGGGTGTATGCACTAAGCTGTGTGACGTACTTCCTGTTTCAAATAATACAGCTCGGTTGCTTCCGGTCTGTGTGTTTATCGCGCTAGCCTGCTGACTTTGGTACAGTAAACATGGATCAAGACCGCAAACCTCTAAAAACTGGACATTTTCAGAGGCAGGAGACAACCTACGCCGAGCACTGCTGTGTCCCCCACTGTACAGCGTCAGCAAAATTCAACGGGGTATTAAGTTTTCATGGCTTTCCGAGCCAAACTGACGTGAGGAGTCGATGGATTGTGAACATACGCCGGGATGCATATGTCATCACCACTCACTCCAAGGTCTGTAGCAGACACTTTAGTCCCGACAATTTGATTGAGCCAACTACTCCTCAGGGTCGAAGGAGACTTGCAAAAGATGCCGTACCAACCCTTTTTGAGTGGAACCAATATACGGTCGCAACCCCAAGGCGCGGCGTGTGGGATAGAGTGGATCGGTTCGTCGAGGCTGCCCCTCCGGAAGATGAGGTTGATCAACGTTTCAAAGATCACGACTACTGCTCTGTCCCAGAACCGGCTGCCATGGATATGGCCGCATCCGCTGCTGAAGGCGTCACAAATGAAGTAGAGGAGCTGAGAAAGGAGCTACAGGAGTTACGTCTCCAGCGAGATTTTGGACTGCAACGGTTTGCTGGCTCCGACGCAGACATACGATTTTACACCAGGGAAGTCATTTCCATTTTTTGTATTAGCCTATGTGATATTAGCTTTGTCCCTAAGTGACGGGGATATGTGCCATGCAGGGACAATAGCTTTACGTTACAGATTAATTTATAGTACTGTACCAAATTACTTCTTAATAGGTCTAAGTGAAATGATAAATAGTACACAAGTAGTGTCATGTTGAGAGATGGTGTGATTCAGGACAGGAGTTGGTAATGTCAATGTCTTCAGAATTTATATATTTGAATGTGAGCGCATCAATAGTTCAGAAAAAAACATTTATAATACAGATTTGTGTAAAGACTTACAGAGACATTGCCAGTTAAAGTCTACAAAAGTTTATTTTTAAATAATTGGAAAAAGTCATTAGTTATTCTATGAGAGGAAAATGGGAGCACTGAAGCGACAGCGCCAGAATGTGACCGTCTCCAGCTCCACCAATGCTGGTCCTAGAACAAAAATACTATTAAACAATTGTAAAAATGTATGAATTGAACAGGTAACACCCTACTTATCTGCATGCAAGTGCACAGCAAACCACCAAACAGCGCCTCCCAATGATACATCCCCGACAGGAACACTACTCTAAAAAGAAAGAGCACAGAGACCACATTAGGGCATTGGATATCCAGACACATCAGGTCGTCTTATAGGAAGTTGGGGCAGTTATTAAAATGCACCCAAAGAGGAAACTAAACAAACCTTTCTGTCAGCCGAGTGCCAGGGATTAGTTACGGTGCCATCCGGTAGAGCAACCGTTGCATACTGGCCCAAGTCACAATACAGGTTAAAGTGAGGTGACTGAGGCTGAAACAGGTATATGGGTGAAATACAGGTCACCCTGCCACACAAACACACATATA